>NW_019727799.1:242686-244645 GCF_002891405.2 Cryptotermes secundus | reverse complement strand
TTCTTCA
This sequence comes from Cryptotermes secundus, assembly GCF_002891405.2. Lineage (NCBI taxonomy): Eukaryota > Metazoa > Arthropoda > Insecta > Blattodea > Kalotermitidae > Cryptotermes > Cryptotermes secundus. Next base: position 244,638 of record NW_019727799.1, on the reverse strand, counting down.
ACCCTGAAGATGGGGGCGATACGTTCCTCCGAAACGTCGGTTAACACCACATATACACGGTGCCAAATCCCAGAAGACTGCTTTCTTCATAGTCACCGCCGTGAAAGCCTCAAATCTTACATATCTCCCCCAATTTCAGGGTTGACTAAACAAGACAAGGTACCAGCGTGAAAGCATATGGTAATTTATCTATCATCTTTGTATTTCAGTAGGAATATGTTTCATGTGTTTGTAAAATTGAGTTTCGAAGTCCAATATATGTACCACGTCACAAATACTAATATGCGTAACAATCACATTACTTCGTTACTGTGTATGAGTACGAAAGCTTGTTACACTGCTTGGTGACATGCACAGACTAATAGACGAGCAAGCATGATTACATTTCATGTCATAGACGCAGGGTCACATGTTTTAAAATGTATGTCTAAAATAATGACAAAACGAAATTTTCGCCCAGAGAAAGATGGGCGAAACAGTATTTCATTAAAATAAGATCACAGTCTGTATCATAACACGGGTTGTTCTGCTATAGGAGTAACATTAATCATAGTTACTGTACAATTCTTATCAGAGCTACAGAGCAAGAAAAATATACAGTATGGCACTACGAAATGTACCGATTCCTCAAAATTCGTAATTATCAAGCTCAATTCTATCACCGTATAAAAATTTTCCCCGTACCATAAGCCCTACAGAAAAATTACGTAGATGTGACATACATAAGCGATAAACATCTTGCGTCCTGGTGACCTGCAGCCCATAATATCATAATAGTTAAATTCGATACCTTAATAAATTAGGGGCACGTGTCTTTCTAGACGAATATCAGGACCTTAGGGGTCTACGATAAAATATGCCATGACAACTTCCCTTCAGCCTACTCGTCATGCATACTTACACTATGTTCGTCAACGGAATTATGCAAATTTTTCAGTTGAAATAATCTTCAATATACGTCTCCTAACGGAGAGTTTCATGGAGGTAGGCCTAGGCCCAAATCAGGGCTGTAGCACCAAAGGAAAAAATAAATACGCCTCCTAAGATTTAATGAAAACGTATTTCGTTAAGGCACTGTGCTGTGGCGGGTTCAAGTCCCGATGAAGTTTTTTTTTCCCAATTAACCTAATCCTTCCAACCGCACTATGGCCCTGAAGTAGAGTCAGCCTCTAAGAGAAATGAGTACCAGGAATATTCCTGGGGGGGGGGGTAAAAGGAGGCCGGCGAGTAAGGCTGACGACCTTACCTCCATCTGTGAGACTATCTAGAGAAAACATAGGAGCCTCGACGTGTCACAAACATATAGGCCTTCATGGCCTGTTACACGCATATTTTTAACATTCTTTTTAACAGGGATTCTTAACCTTAAAAGTGCCAGTAACGTGATATGTCAAAATTTTATTTTATCATAATCATCCTGCCTCTTAATAAAAAGACAAAACGCCAATACCAGTAGTAAGTTATTTTTCCGTCCATGCGTGAAAGTGAAAACGAAAACGAAATGCGACGGGTGACCACAGGAAAGAATTTTCCACTCTCTTATATGGATCATTTCGTGCCGTAATAGTAAATATCTCAGACAAACACCGATACATTGCGTAAATGAATTTCGTTTATCGTTTTTTTAAACATAAACCAAAGAACAAACTCTGAGCTAGTGGTGGTTATATCCTCAAGCATTTGAAAGATTAAAAAATGAAAAATTCCATTTACTTCATGCAGAACTAAAAATATACACTGGGAAATCCTTTGAGTATTACCGAATGCCCAGCAATTCTGTCATAAGTACTTCGATGTCCATACAATTTTCCATAATAAGAAATTTTCCGAAAGAGCCACAAATTTAAAATTTGGAAATAATGTACGAACAGAGTATTGCTTGTAAGATTTGAGGCTTTCACGGCGGTGACTATGAAGAAAGCAGTCTTCTGGGATTTGGCACCGTGTATATG
>NW_019727799.1:201149-242678 GCF_002891405.2 Cryptotermes secundus | reverse complement strand
AAAAAAAAACAACTGAAGTTTAGTTTCACGCTTTCGACAGCGGAAAACTGTTAGAAACACTTTTGAGATTTTCACGTCCGTCTAGCCACGGGCATTGATCTCCGTTGTGTTGCGCTGCCCACGTCATTTCCACGTCCTCTTACGGACGGCAGAATAATGTTCATGTGGCCTTAGTTTCTGAGCAAGGATCAGTTGCAAGAAATGTGATCGAAGTGCAGGGCCATTAATCTTACATCCATGTAGCTCCATCGTGAGCCTCTAATGTCGGATGTTTCTACGCACATGTGCTACAGGGGATTAACACCATACATGCACAATCTCTATTTCTGTGTCTTTCCCAACTCTTATCTGTGTTGTAATGCAATCTACTCTTTGCTTATCCTGTCTCTCACTCGAAGCAGTCGTTTACCTCTCTTAATCCCTACCTTACTGGAATAAAATGAAATCGTTCATACACAAATCTGGTGTCTCGTTTAATTCTGCAGAACCCACTGTCTGTAACAGCCACAGCTTCCTCCCGTCCTCTGTCCAACTATATGAAGCCGCGGCATCTCTGGGGATAAAGAAATGCGTCTGGATCACACAGTACAAACACACAAACACACAAACACACAAACACGGGGGCGGTCACTCTATGACCCCAGCTATGGAGCAATAACAAGAAACTCACGCAGGCGTTTCAGGATGCGGACGGGAAAGCTGCAAAATTCACCAATGAAATCTGTCGAAAATATCTGTGTTAAGCTTCAGGGCGCCATGGAGTTGGATTAACTCAATCAGTACAGTGACAAGGCCACGAGTAGGAAAACCAGAGTTAGATTCCCAGGTAGTACAAAAGTGTTTTGACCTTGACCTCGCTTCCAGATCCGTCTGAGGTCAACCATAAAAAATTGATACAGGTTTTAAAGAGACCGCAAAATAAAACTGACAATTCGCCTCCATTTGTTGCTATGTTTAGGAATGCATGGAACTATACAGCCATTTTTTCATACGCCTTCATGGAGTGGTTATTAAATAAGCACAGATAAAGCTTTACTTTAGTTTGCATACGAGTACTTTGCTTATAATTTCGTCTACTTTTCTTTACTTTACTTTTACTTGACTGCGGCTGAAGCGGTGACGTGGTGTGACGCATCAGCAGTATTTATTTGGTCAGAATTTAGCGTTCTAGCACCATTCAGATAAACGAATTCCATTTGATTTTACCGATAAATTCACAGGAATTTCACAGTATTGAAAATAAACACAGTTTATGATTTTCAGTGTAAAAGAGTTACTTAAGCTGAATTTCCAGTGTGGAATGGACGTGTTTGCAATTGAGAGTATCACAAGTAATGCGTTACATAATGAAATGTTATGTTTCGTCCTGTCTTCGATGTATGATTCTCGATGGGACAGCTGTTTAACATAATGAGATCTTCAGAGCTCAACAGTCATTATTTTCAGAATTTCAGATGTAGATGAATTGTTAATTTTCTTTTAGATATAATTATTTGAAAGGTAATCCAAGGAACCGAATAGTGAATTATAATTATTAACACAGGACGACTGAAGAAATCCTTGTTATTTAACTTAAATAAACTGAAAAAAAATCTTATGCCGTATTGCAGGACCTACATACTATTTCACGTATGAACTGTTTTCTGCAGTGCATCTGACAGGCACAGCGATTGACGGATTGTCTTGTCCTTTGCATTTTCCATCTTTATTTCTTTATTTCTTCAAGCAGATAATAACTTTCGGCAAAATAACAACCTTCCCGCCTTCCTAGCTGACAATCTACCTATTTACCTGCAAATATACCTACAGATCTAACAGTTCATCCATATACCCATCTTTCCATCAACATATGAGTCGATATTTTACTGTTTTCTTTCTACTTTTTAGTTGTCTTCATGTCTGTTTCTTCTTTACCTTGTTTTGTTACTTGCGTACTTCATTGTATACAAATCGTAACACAATTTCTGGTCATGCTTATTTACTTGTATGTCAGGTTAAGAGACATAACTCAGAACTTGTTATCATTTCTCGTGTTTTGACTAGTAAATAATAAAACTGATTATGTATTAAGGGAAGACTCCCAAGTGTGTTTATGTCCGAAGCCGAATGTGAACATGGTCTCCGTTATTGGTGCAAAATTATGAGAATAATTTTAGTAATTAAACTGGAGGAACTGACTAAATAACTAACTAACTAATTAACTTACAAACCTAATGGGGCCGCGCCATATTTTAAGCGGTTAGTCGCTGGCTTTCCACCGTAGCAGCCCGGGTTCGATCCGGGGTCTGGCCAAGTGGGATTTGTGGTGAACAAAGTGGCGCTGGGGCAGGTTTTCTCCGAGTACTACGATTTCCCCTGCCAATCTTCATTCCAGCAATTGCTCCACAATCACCCTCACCTATCATCTGGGGCTGGTACAATAGGCCAGAAGTGGCCGCAGTAAAAGGGACTTACTCCCACCCTACTAGCAATAAAAAAATACAAACTTAATGGAGCCGATTTCTTTCTGAGAAGCTGCCAGTCGCTCAGCTAGTCCAGAATTTTCCAAAATTTTATGCAACCCGAAGTTTCATTACCGTGTTTATAAGAGCCCTCCACTGGTCCCTATCCTGAGACAGATCAATCTAGTTCATCCTATCTCTTTAAGATAGATTTTAATATTGTCCTTTTCGTAGTGGTCTCTTTCCTTCTGGCTTTCCCGCTAAAAACCTTCTGTCCGCGTGTGCTACATTCCCTGCCAATTTCATCCTCCTTAACTCAAACTGGAAGAGCAACTTCAATATAAATCTATGCTTTATACACGTAGAATAGTTACAGGGTTGTTCAGAATATGGAAGGGAACAAATTACAACGAAACCGCACCACCAAAACTTCGAAGGAAATTATCACAAATAATACCAAACGTTCAGTTGAGGAGACCATAGTACATCATAAATCTTGGCAAGATAAATCTGGTTTCACATGTTGATCTAAATTACTTTTTAAACAGAAACAACTAGACTGTTGAACTTTGAGGTCGGTATCCACATAAATCATCCCATTATTAATTTTGCAATCAACATGCGGAAGCCATGATAGGTTATGTGGCAAGTTGTCTACCTCTCTCCCACACTCTATATTATTCATCTCTATAGAGCTGCCACAAGCCCCTCTCAAAGAGTTTTGTCATAAAGTTGCTGTCTATTGTAACAGCGGTTGCTTAAATCTTCTGACATTTAATACAAGGAGAGATGCACATTGCTTACAGGTACGTGCGCACATTGTGTGCAGAAACGTTTCGCAAGATATATGCACGTACTGTATATGAGTTCATGTAATATTGTCGTGGGTCTGTTGTTCAAATACGGATTCTAACCCCACCAAATATCCATGCAGTTTGTGAAATTACACTAAACTAAAGGCCTCAAAGTCATTAGTGACAAAATAGAATTGCTGAAGAAGAATTGAAACACGGCTCATCTTCAACTAACAGAAAGATTCTGCAAGAATTTTTCTAGTAAGGTGTACCAGGTTGCATTATCTTTGGAATCATTACAGTACTTGTTAGTACATAATATGTAATGCATCTCTAAGGATGATTTATTGTATAAAAAACTTATTATTTTCCAAAAAATATCTCCAGGTAATTCATATAGCAGTTCATCGATATTCCTCCTGTAAGCTTCATGCCCATTTGTGAGTGAAATTGTTTGCGAACGTCAATACATGAACCGTGTGTACGTCTCTCTATCTCTGTCTTTTGTGGTTTTCGTCGTGAAGGTCTAAGAAAATTAAGTTATCTGCATCTGGGGTGTATCAGAGAAATTCTCAATATCTTTAATCCCATTAAGTGGTAACGTATTGAATACAAAAGTGGAACTAATCAGATATGTCTGATACACTCGCAATTCATTATAGATATATTAGAAAACAACGGGGTTATTTATCCGCCGCTTATTTTGAAATTTTGTCTTCAATAGCTCATCAAGTTCTTCTTCCTCTTCGTTCCCAATTTGAAGCATAAGTCTTATTCCTAAGTTTCATTGATCATATTTTACAGACGGTAGGACTCCTTGGACGGGTGATCAGCTCGTCGCAAGGCCTCTACCTAAACACAGAGCAACATAAACACAGGATAAACGCATACGCACACAAAACATCCATGCCTTGTGTGGGATTCGAACCCACGATCCCGGCTTCCGAGCGAGCGAAGACAGTACATGCCTTAGACCGCTCGGATACCGTGACCGGCAACTCATCAAATAGACATAGGGTATTTTGATAGATTCTAAAGGTTCTGACGATGGTGTATAATACTCAGAATTACTGGGTTTTGGACTTTGTCCATCGTGCGGTATTCTAGTTTCTAGCGTAGTCGGTATAGCTGCTGGCTACGTGCTGGACGACCGGGGGTCACTTTTCGAATGAAGGTAGGTTCAAGAATTTTTCCACGTCGTCCAGATCGGCTCTGTGGTTCACCCAACCTCCTATCCAATGGGTACAGGATGGTATTTCCCCGGGGGTAAAGAGACTGGCGCGTGAAGCTGACCACTTATCTCCAGCCAGTGCCGAGGTCAAGGCAGGTGTTGATCTATACATTCTCTACCCCATACCCCTTAATGAAGTAGTGTTTAATTAGTTAAACACAGGAACAATTTTAACTTTTATGTGTCTGTTTACGGTCATGGGTCCTGACGGGAGTCGAAACCAAGAATTACTCTGCTGGCGAGTCACCAGAAATTTAACCGATCGGCCAAATGTAGTAGTTAGTGGAGAAGCGACAGTTGGAGTAACGAGTTTGCCGTGAGAAACGGATCACGGCAGCTGAGGAATCTATATTGTTGGGAATCCTAACCGAGCAACGGCTAGTGAAGATCAATTGAGAAGAGTTAGGGTGTCGCGATGAGTAGTCAAGTGCGTTAATTAGTGAAAGCGCTATAATTACTTGCATTTAAATTTTGTAAGAGTGCAATAAATTCAATTACCAACCCAAGTCCAATGTCTAGTTACCATCACGTGACATTATATATGTACATCGGTCTATCTGTGTTTACTTTTCGTAGAAGTGAAAAAGAATTGTTTGCAGGCCAGAATTAATTCCACCAGTTTTAAAATAATTATAACTTTCTATTCAGAGTTGGGAGTTAATTCATAAAATGCTGGAGGACAAAAGCGTGCGGGAGATACACACTAGCATATCAAACCGTATGCGATATGCCGCCAACATATCCATTTCAAGTGCCTCTTTTATTACTTTTCCCCCCTCTTTCCGTGTACGAGTATATTGTGTTTTATTCTCTTAAGCATCACTAAACAACCCATGTGCCATGTGCATAATGCATTACATTACCATCGGATTGTTCTAACTTAAAACCCCTGAGGGGACTATTTAAAGATTCCCTTAAGTTCTCTAAAGTACAGTATACTAAAGTCTCAGTTATTAATGGTTGCTGTCAAGGAATATAAACAATGTAAATGCTAGATGGAGCAAACTGAATTAAATTGCTTAGAGAAAAGTTATTTCGAAGCAGAAGATGAAACTAGGAACCTCGATGTACGGGAATGGGGAAAAATTAAGCTGAAAAAATAAATCGTCATAATTTTCACACATAAGAGCAGTATTACGTGATTTTTTATTGCTAGTGGGGTGGGACTAAGTCCCTTGTACTGCGGCCACTGTGAGGGTGATTGTGGAGCAATTGGTGGAATGAAGATTGGCAGGGGAAACCGAAGTATTCGAAGAAAACCTGTCCCAGCGCCACTTTGTCCACCACAAATCCCACTTGACCAAATGCGGGATATTACGTGTTTACTAATAGCCATATGCCCCGAATCCTCTTGGGAACCACTGTGTGCTGTGTGTGTGCGTTTGTCATGGGGAGTTGAGTGAGTGAAGACAATGCGCTATTTCAGGTCTCCGAATTTGACCAACGTCATTTGGAATTCTACACATCTCTCTTCGCGGAGAGATGGCAGTAGCTGTCGGAATGCCCGGGGCGATTGAAATTACCTCCCCCCCACCAATTCAGGATAAATAGGAGTACGAGCGGAGTGACAGAGGCCCATCGGGAAATTTGAAAGAGAATCTGAACTAATAAGGAATATGAAAGTACTGCATTATTTTAGCGAAAGACCGATGGATAATGTCCCATCGTTAATATACCAAATGTGCCACCTATAACACTGAGTTAACGAAGTACAGGTTAGTGACAAAGTATTTCTTTTTATTGTACATGCCTTTAGTTATGAACTTTCGGTAGCAGATTATGTTAATCGTTGCATTCAGCTTCAGCGGATTAAGGAAATTGTCGTACCATATTTAGTGCAAATATTATATTTTTGAATATTATCCATCTTCCTGTCTTTATCTACAAACACCGTCTTATTTATTTTTCAAAACACAACGTTTTGGAGACTGGTTTCTGTCTGATAGGGAATACCTCTATCGATTGGGCCCAACTGAGTAGGCTTTACCTGATGATGGAGACAGAATCTAGTCTCCGAAACGTTGTGTTTTAAAAAATAAATAGGACTGTGTTTTTAGATGAAGATAGGACGATGGATAATGTCCACAAAAATAATATTTGTACTAATGTACTATCTTCACAAATTTGTAGATCTATGTACCGTATTCAGTTCGTCATTTCTAAGGAATGATGTTAACACAACATGCGAGACAAAAGCCTGGTTCACAACGAGCCGACGGATGAAACAGTTTTCTGAACACCGCAACCATAACGGTCCTAACTCAGTGGGCTGATAACGATGGCGTTGTACGTTCATAACCGGGAAGTGATTTGTTTTAATTTCAGTCGGGAAACCGAAGTTTCTTGTGGTTTTCCCCAGTGTCTCCAGGAACATTACGGAATACTACTCCACTTAGGCTAAGTCTTCTTGCTTTAAAACCTTTTCCAATTCATCAACCACCCTACCATTCCATGCTGTGCAATTTAAATACTGAGAGAGCTCTTACGTAAAATAAGCCATAAAGACAACCGTCCTCGTGACAAAGCACTCATACTGCATCACAGAGTATGTTTCTGGGCTGCTTTACAGATTTTCTAGCGGCCCATATTGCTGATGTAGCTGTATTGATTGCAACTACTGGAACTTCCACAGCCTGCAGCCAGTAGTGTGCCCGAATTTTATTCCTGGCTGCTCCAACTTTGTTTACGCCACTCTCCAGACAAAAAGAACTCCCCCCGGCAGTTGATACAGTTTCCCTAAAGGTTCGGCCACACAGAGCTCTACGTACGCGACGCACGCTACGTACGCTATGTTCGCTATACGAACAGAAAAATATCTCCCTTTATTGCCAATGTCACTGGCCACACAGACTTCCGTACGCTATGTTCCCTGTTAGCTGCGTCGCTGAGTGTACACAGCGTACGTAGCGTAGGTAGCGAACATAGCGTAGCGTTCTGTGTGGCCGAACCTTAAATATTTTAAGAACTTTATGTCGGTAACATACTCTGCTAGTTGATGTCCTAAATTCTAATTAGTTATTACGGACATTTAGAGAAATAACATTTACCGTATAACAAATTTGTGTAAATTCTGCTGTTAAAAGTTAGGTAATTTTGTCACTAAAATTTAATTTTTGAGAGATCTGTACTCGGACCAGTGAGATATGAAAATATTTCTGTATTAAAGGTCAGCGTGAAACTTGTGATATTTGAATGTATCTCACTGTCATTGTTCGGAGGATATAGAAATGGAGTACCGTACAGGTCACAATTTCTGACAATTCTGTTCTATATTAGATTCTAGAAAACCCTCCGAGATCGAGACTGCCTGACTGCGGAAGCGGAAACTCAATAAAGGGGATGTAAATGGGTTTCTTGTTTATAAATACAGCGTTTTCTATTGTATTAATCTTATGCAGAGAAATTTCAAACAAGTTAAAAATTGTACGTATAAAACTATTGTGAGAGAATTGTTTGAGCATAAAATGCATGTTTTTATTCTTCTGTCTGAAGTTTTCTAAATTTTTTTTTTATTCCAGTAAATGCTCAGCGAATTACATTTGAGTTATAGTAGGACGCAGGAACGATTGTTTCTGTTCATACAAAATATTTGTCATAACAATAACAATTTTAACCAAAAATGGAACCGATAAAACTCTTCGATATGAAATTACACGGAAAAGCGGGTATAATCTATTTAATATGTTGAATAACTATATAGATTAATGAAATTTCGTCGGTAAACTGAAAGTAGAATTTGGGCGGTGAAGGTTCTTTTATTTTCCACTTCAAACAGAAAATTACCATGTCAAATGAAGCAGATTATGACATACGATACAATGGACGGCAGTCCAATTTTAGTAATGCTTTTATTTCAGAAGCATGGACAAGTTCCTTGTTCATGCTGTATATTCTCTTCTATAGGAAATTAAAAATTCTAAAACTTAAGAGAAATAGTGTAGGCTAAATATCTAATTGGAACAGTATCGAGTCTCCCTTCTTTAATTACTTAGCTGGCTTCTCCATCAAAACAGTGAAAATTTGTTTTATAATTTCAATTCTAAGGGCCTGAGGCATGAGTACCGCACGCAGAGATCACGTGATTAGCGCATATGCTTCCAAATGGAACCCGAACCTATCGATATTCAGATAAATTGCATGCTGTGATACGTATAACATTTGTGTCCGCGTAACAGTATACTGAGTTTGAATTACGATCTACCACATTAAAAAATTAGTTATTGTAAGGTAAGAATTACCAGTAACAATCCCTGATGATACCTGTGTTTAATATGAGCTATACCCTGCAACCGTTTTTCTTCGGTTCTGCTAGCTCCTGTAGAGCAATTCGATTCCTTTCAGGGCGTGTTGATTGGCCACGACTTGGGTGATTAGTGGGGCTTTAGGCGTAGGGAAATCACCACAACACCAATTAACTGTATGGAGTCTTTATTAAATCAGCACTAATTAAATGAAACGGCCCGTATGGGTACACTTCACAGATTCGTGGAGGTAGGCTTACTTACTGTTCTGGGGACGCACACTTAATAGTTACCACAGGGCGTGTTTACGGGGATCCGAACACGTGTACCCCCGGTGAACGTAACTTTCAAAGTCTCCTTGCCAAGCACCCTCTGAATGGTAAATACTTGCCCTGGTTACTCAAAATTCGGGCAAAGGACCTCCCACTTCAGACGATGATTGGCTGGACCGGGCAGACTGGGAGGTTGCTTATCATTCTCCTACAATTAGGAAAGCGAATCTCCACTAGTGTACAGTTTAGGGGTGAACTTTGCCACCTGCTGCGTGGCTGTCAAACTGAGATTTTGGGTTAGCAAGAAACGACGCTGCTAAATTTATGACTCCCCCTGTCAAGTTTAGAATTTCTAAAGAACTCGGCCTTGTTACGCATTAAATTAACTGGTTTACGAATGGGCAGCTGGCTTCAAGCTTGACCCAAGCCAATTGCTGCATGTCTCAAGGGGGGAAAATTCCAAATTGTGAGGCGAAAGTGAGGAATTTCACAAAACCCTAACCATACACAAACATCAATTGACCTTCCCATAAACTGGACAGTTACAGTTCTTTATGTAAAATGGGATGGTGGGATACAGTTTCTTGTTGCATATCCGTCCTAGTTAATTAGGCTAGTAGTTATGGTGAGTCGAGAAAAGTTACAGCAACATATTTTTAACATCACTCACTCACTTATGTGGCTCAGCCCTTCTTGAGAAACTGCCAATTGTGCAGCTACTCAAGAGCTTCCCAGTATTTTATGGAACCCGAAAGTTCATTACCACCTTCACAACAGCCCTCAACTGGTCCATATCCTGAGCCAGATCAATCCAATCCATACCATCTCATCCTATCTCTCTACGATCCATTTTAATATTTTTCACCATTCTACGTCTTGGTCTTCCTAGTGGTCTCTTTCCTTCTGGCTTTCCCACGAATATCCTATATGCATTTCTCTTCTCGCCCATTCGTGCTACATTCCCTGCCCATCTCATCCTCCTCGACTTGGTCATTCTAATTATACTTGTAGAAGAATACAAGTTATGAAGCTCCTCGTTATGCAGTATTTCAACCTTCTGTGTTGTCTGACGTAAGTAGATTTAATTCGATGTTTTCTTTGAAGGGAGGGGGAATGTTACTTGCAGAATGTTCACAAACTACATAATAGTGGTTCCAGTATTTTGAGGATCACGTGTGTTCAATAGTCAAAGCTTTTAGATATCCTGTGAAACTAAAATACCTTCAGAATTTAATGAAAGTTGCTGCGCGTGCCTTAAAAATTTAATGTTCCTCTTACGTCAAAAATTAATTCACTATTTGTACGTTCTGCTTTGTCTGAAAACGTGGTTTTTAGTTATTTAAAATTCCAAGCAGCAACAAGACAGGAATGAAAATTACGCTAAGCCGATAAGCAGCGATTTATAAGGAGGATGAGGTGGGCAGGTCATGTAGAACGAATGGGGGAGACGAGGAATGCTTATAGGATATTGGTGGGAAAGCCAGAAAGAAAAAGACCACTGGGAAGACCAAGGCGCAGGTGGGTGGACAGTATTAAAATGGATCTTAGAGAAATAGGATGGGATGGTATGGACTGGATAAATTTGGTTCAGGATAGGGACCAGTGGAGGGCTTTTGTGAACACGGTAATGAACCTTCGGGTTCCATAAAATGCTGGGAAATTCTTGAGTTGCTGAAGAATTGGCGGCTCCTCCAGAAGGGCTCAGCTCCATGAGTAAGTAAGTAAGTAAGGTTAGGCACCAGTTCACTCGTTGTGTTAGTCGCCATTCGGGTAATTTGAACGTTGCTCACGAACTGACCGATTACAGGTAAGCATATAAGGAGGCACCCTATAGCAGGCGACATATTGTTCAGTATGGCGGAAAGCTTTCATGAATATGATGCAGCATTAACGAGAGACGAAGGACAGCAATGTGATATGTACGGCAACTCTGCTTTATTTTCACGCATATCTGCATGACCATTCACGTTTTGTTACTCAGTACGACTTCCATTTTGTTACTTCAGGGACACGGCTTTGGACGCTAAGAACACATCACCTGTAAAAGGTTGTTCTTGTCCTTAATTAAGCATCACCAAATGAAGATGTATGGTGGGGTGGAGGTTTAGCTCCACGTATTTTCAAAATGAGCACTGTATGTAGATACCTCTAGAAACATAATTAATCTTTTCTTGTTTAAATATTCTTGTTATAAGCGGTTGAAATGGAAACTTGTATGTCCCTTTTCAGCATTTTATTATGGAGGTCTCTTTACCACCACAAGAGAAGAAGTGGGTTTTCATTCAAATATTGCGACAAAACGTACCTTCATGTTTTCTTTAAGAACGCAGCATGTGAATAGTTCAAAGCATTTCGATCTTCGAATAAAATCGTCACCAGAATCAACCAATGTAGGACGTAATTGATTCAGGGGAGATAACTTTAATGACGTCATGACAGTGTGAAATTTCAAGAAAACTATTTCAGCCAGGTACGCTCAGGTAAACGGCAGGTCAGTTGAAAAGAATGGCTTCCGGACAGCTCAGGGGGATAGAGTGCAGACGTAGTTAAAAGTATATTTTAAAGTCGTTTAAAGCTATTCTGTTTTGGTAGTACATTTCGGGGTTCTAAGGTTCAATTAAATATAATCTGTAAATATAATTTTTAAAGCTGTGAGTCTCGTTTCTCAGTCTATAAATCGCCACTTATCATAAAATAAACCATTTCAGGAATGTGCTTTCTAATTAAGTTCAGTTTTCTTTTATTGCTAGTGGGGTGGGACTAAGTCCCTTGTACTGCGACCACTTCTGGCCTATTGTACCAGCCCCAGATGATAGGTGAGGGTGATTGTGGAGCAATTGGTGGAATGAAGATTGGCAGGGGCAACCGAAATATTCGGAGAAAACCTTCCCAAGCGCCACTTTTCCCACCACAAATCCCACTTGACCAGACCCGGGATCGACCCCGGGCCGCCGCAGCTATGGCGCAGCCTAAGTTTAGTTACTTTAAAAACTTATCTAACTTAAATCTTAATATGTTACAGAGATTCATTATCTCGTATAATTTCAGGACTGCCCTGAATGACGTGACGATTCCATTTCACACATTTTCAGAGCCGCCATCTTAGTACCGTTGATGGCAGGCATTTAGAAAGTGCCAAGATACTGCATATACATAGCCAATTAAAGTCTGTCAATTTGTGTCTATAGTATCTGTTCATAACAGCAGACAGACGCGTCCCGGCGGACGCATGTAGCACTGTAATAAGTTCGGAAGGACAGCTGTTCTTTTGACCTGCATCAGGCAATACGAGGAATTACTTCTATTCCGCGACAAGTCTACAAGGCATGGGTATAATAAATGGGAACTGATGCTTATTTAAAATTTAACTAGATGTATTGTACGTCATCTGTTAGCACTAAAATATTCTTTAGTTTACCCAAAATTATTTGGCCCTGAATGGACTAAGAGAGTTCCAGTTACACTGTTTCACAACATACCTGACAACTCTCATATGATATGAAAATTCAAGTGAATGACCCTACTGCTTAAGGTCGTTTATCAGTTCACTGAATATGACGTATGCTGTTTGAGCTCGCAGGCACTTCCTTTCATCTCACCGATTTCCGGTTATTCTTTCGCAATTTCCTTCTACTCACATTTTTCACCATATTCTCCAACCCCTATAGTATTTCTAGCCTTTCTCTACAGACTTCTCTGAAATTCTCCAATTCTTTCCATATCCTTTGGGCTATAACTTTCTGTCTGTAGCATAAATCCCATCTCTGCATTCATTCCATTTCAAGTCCCTCACAAGGAAAATCCAGAGCCCGAAAATAAGGTTCACCTTCTTGGAAACCAAGTCTATAATATATGAGTGACTGTTCAGAATACTTAAACAGATATTCCTACGTGCCGACGTGTGATCAAGCTGACAGTTCCTTTCAGTAAAATGTCGCATTTCGGTATCAAAGTATCGTTAAGTCATCTTTAATACTGGTTTGTGAGCGATTTCTACAGGGGGGGGGGGAGACATAAAGCCCGTGCGTCCGTTACGGTTACTTTCATTTAATTTGTCACATCATCACAACTAACACTGGACAAATTGCATGCTGTATCTCTGTCCCTATCTGCAGCAGGAAGGCAGGAAAAAACATTCGCAAACAACTGCTGAAAAATAGTCGCTGCCAATAAATTTAACTTTCTCCGAAACTGAACTATCATTCTTTTTCAAATTTAGCCGAATATTTATGGCTCTTTAAAATTGTTTCCATCATTTTCAGACCTTTGGTAATTAATCCCAAGTCAAATTTTTATCCTCGCTAATTCCAAGGTAATTATGCATTTCCAAACTGATGTCGAAGCAATTCCGTGATCCGATAAGAGAGTTGCTAAAATTTAATTTTCATGTCAAATCTAAACACACTGTTAACACTCGCTGGATACGTGCTTGATTTTATTCAACAAAATGGAATAAAGAAGTCATATCTCGTGAAGCTCCAGAGTGTCGGCATACTTTCTGGCAACTACTGCCGCATCTCCATTCCAGAATGAGATAAAATAATGTCTCCTTCTATTACAAGTCCCATAATGTCTTTTTTATACCCGTATATCTGTCTGTACTCGAATCCGATCCATCAAGATCGTGACACATTTCTGTACGAGTTCACCTCTCCTACACGTACAGGCAGAGGGACAAAAAGGGCGATATTGATCACGTCTGTACATGGCTTACATCGGACTCCAACGGGACCTGTGTATCTTTTCGTTCTAGACTACTTTCCCATTTAGTACAGACATTTCATAGTTCAGGCCATGTTCGTTTATATATAAATCACAAATCAGAAATAGACACTACATAACGCACTCTTCACAGCTGTTACCCACTACATATTTCGCGCTTTTTTCTACAACATTTTTTATTTCTTCTTCAGGATCTCATCACAGTATTGTCACGTGTTAGGGCTGTGACTGTTAGACAAGATATGGATTGGATGAATTGAATTTATTTACCACTTATACACAACACTCGAAACTGCATGTAATTACAGCGTTATGCTGATTTTAGAAGTATGCTGTCCGCCGCTGTAAACACTAGTGTCCTCAGTCTACTACAGGCTTCACTATCCGTTTCGTGGCAATGGATTTTAACACAGGTACCACAGCACATGTAAAATCTTCTATTTGCTGTCGGACTTTCATTTTTTCCACCGAACTCGCTCGACTCCTCCGTCATCTGCCAACTGCCAACTCCGGAAGTCTCAATCCAATTCTCTGCTGCAACTGCCATCTCTTCTCCCTTATCTTCTCAGAGTTCAACTCTCTGCTCGAACTGAACTGACGTGAAGAAGTCAAAGTCACATTGCGACTGACGGTCGGTCAGTCAGTCAGTGAGTCTTAGTGTCGAGCCCCATCTAGGGCTCATGACCAGATATTTATTAGTTTTTCAGTTACGGTCCTGTTTCTGTGGAAAGTCTTCTCTGACGAGAGGACGGGTCTCTCTTTTGTCAGAGTAATTGTCTTTAGCAGTAAGTCATTTGTCATAATGTAAAGGATGTTTACATTTTATATTTTAAACATGTTAATAAATATATATATAAAATATATGCAGGGCCTCTGTGAGTCCAGGCTCAGTACAGCAGATTATACCGTATTTCTAATAGCTTCGGCTACAAACGGCAGTCTAGTCGTATGCTTGACCGCCGCCAAATTTAAGCCTCTCTTTTTATAACCCGTTGGCACGGGTCGCACAGAAAACACAGCTCTTCTACTGTTGCGTGAACTCGTCTCCGCAGAAACATGCTTACCCAGTCGCTCCATAGGAACTGCTGTATCATGACAGTTCCTCTATTGTTGCGTGCGGGCATTACCTTGGCTCTGTTGTTTCTCTGGTTTCACAGATCTTGCCTTGAGCAAATACGTCGCTGTATATTGCATACATTTTGCCGAAAGTCGGATNGTCTGCTTTACCGTTTCTCACGGTGTTGTCGCTTGCAGAATTCTTATACTTTTTCTTCTACCCTGAAGATGGGGGCGATACGTTCCTCCGAAACGTCGGTTAACACCACATATACACGGTGCCAAATCCCAGAAGACTGCTTTCTTCATAGTCACCGCCGTGAAAGCCTCAAATCTTACATTCTTCCCATTACATTATTGTTTCACCATTCACTGTTTGCGTTAAATAATTTCCATATATAAACTAATATCATGCTTGTAGTTCACACCCTCGAAACACATTTCTTTCCGATATATTTCAAATCTGTCCTCGTATCTACGCCTAGGTCTCTTCCTGTTGTTTTGTGATTGACATTTTGCATGAATTCCTGTTCTTTACCATGCATCTTACATAAACCGTCAGTCACAGTTTATTATGTCATTTTAAATTATCTGTTATCTTGTGTTCTGGAACGGAGCTTGTCGCCATGCAGGCAGGTTTCATTGTATCCCGGTCTAGAGAAGCCACATGTTACTCTTACCTCTGCTAGTCTTGAAACGAAATGAACTCTGTTTGTTTTGGCTGTCGGAGTGACAGCGGTAATCGGATTGCATGAGTTGGTTTGCACGCAGAAGGAAACTTCTGTAAACTACTTGAAAACGACAGTTTATACATATTCCGTGTCAACAGCAGTTTCTTTCCTGGTAGATCGCAGTCGACAGGTTTCTTTATACTCTTGAAAGAAACAAAGATCAAGGAAAAACAGCAGAATTAGCTCGGAATACTAAAAATTTAGTTTATGTTGTGTGGAATCAAGGTCGGGGCGTTCATTCTTCGCAGATAGAGTGGAAGCCTGTTATAACCCACGCACATTTCAGACTGCTTGCATTGCAGTTTACTAGGAGCTTAGGAAGTTTCTGTAGATCCATCCATCCACCTGTCTGTCTATGGCTCTACAGCCCTCTGTTGGGCCTTGGCCGCTTTACAGTTTCTTAATCCTATACACAGTCGGTAGAACTCCTTGGACAGGGGATTAGGCCGTGGCAAGGCCTCTACCTATACACAGAATAAAGGCACACAGACATTTATACCTCGAGTGGGATTCGAACCCACGACCATAATGTTCAGCGAAGCAAGGCTGTTTTCCTTTTTTTCTTTTTTCCTTACACCAGTGGGCTTAAATAACTGGAGGCACCGTTAGGAACTAATAAAAGAAGAGTGTTCGTAAAGGGAGCTGGGGGGGGGTGGTCACTTTCTGCTGTATCGTAACTTCCACAGAGTCTGTTGCCAGCATCATGTTCGCGGAGCTGCTGCCAGTATTTTAGTATGATACTTCTCATTAGTTATCTGTGCATTAGCGAGTAGAGTGCCTGTTGTGCGGTTCGTGTGGTACGTCATGGTTTCTCTGTTTCAGCTCTACCGGAAACACCGCCAGTGATCTACACGGAACATGACCGCTACGAACCGGGCGATACTCTGCGTGCCAACTGCTCTTCACCACCTTCCAAACCAGCAGCCAGCCTCAGCTTCTTCCTGAACAATATACCGGTAAGTACCCCGCCTCAGTCAGCACTCACTGAGTGTACGTTTGCTGTTCCATCTTCGTTTCTTCAGTATACATCTACCCCGCAAGCAAGATCTTAAGCGGAAGCAATGGCATTTGACACACCAGAACTGTTACATGAATTTATATTAACGGTTTATTGAACTGTCAATCTTAAGGTGAAAGAGGCCGACACTATTAAAATTTAATTTCTGAGCTATCTGTCGTGTCTGTAAGACGCAAAACCTCAATCTAGATTCGAACAGTTCACCTTCCAAGACGACTCAGAGGCTTTACCGCTTGAGTTGACTTCCTCGATAAGTCAGTCCAAAGGTCTCGCTCAAAAAACCCACAGAATGCCGATTACATATATTTTTAATGTTTAATTAATTTAATTGACATTATCCATCTTCTCCTTTTTGTTTAAAATAACGTTCGGACACTGGATTCATAGAGCTAGCCCATAACTAAATTAAAAAAAAATTCTGGGAATAGGTAACCGCCTAGTTTCCATTAATACGACACTGACAGCATGGAAAAACACGTGTCTAACAGATCTATTCGCATACACACAGCATGGTGGTCTTATAAGGCCTCATTTTTTTTAAATGAGGGAAGTAGGCTGGAAAAAGATAAGGTTGTCCGTGTGCTTAATTAATTATCACGCCATGAAGACGTATGGAACAGTAGAGGTATAATTCCACCATTATTGACGTCAGCACAGATGGAGATAAGTGGTCAGCTTCACGCCCCTGTCGCTTTAACCCCGGGGGAAAAATCCCCGATACCCATTGGATATGAGACTGTGTGGGACCCAGAGCCGGTCTGGACTAAGTGGAGAAGGGAATAATCCCTTGGACCTACCGGAATCGCACCCCAGCCGTCCAGTCCGCAGCCATTCTGGCCCATTAACTACGATGGATAATGTCAAGAACTCAATAATTGTATAAATGTAGTTAGTTAGTTGTTTAGAGAGGGTGGGT
This sequence comes from Cryptotermes secundus, assembly GCF_002891405.2. Taxonomy (NCBI): domain Eukaryota; kingdom Metazoa; phylum Arthropoda; class Insecta; order Blattodea; family Kalotermitidae; genus Cryptotermes; species Cryptotermes secundus. The sequence goes on along the minus strand of NW_019727799.1, from coordinate 225,256 downwards.
TTCCCCATGCACCGCGACCAGTTTGATCTATTGTGCTTCCCTCTATGATATTCTACCAGTCTCTATACCCTACCGATAATGGTGCGTACCATCAGTCCCGCCGAGCAAGCGAGTTCGGCCACTTGCTTAGCGGTGTTTATAATGCTTCCCCCATCTATCAGAGGCCTTAGAGACTATTGTTGGGCGGGAAACGTCTTCGAATTTGGCTCAGTGATCCCCTTTGGGGATATGAGGTTCTTTTACATGCCGTAAAGTTACGACACGGGACACACAGCTTAAAGTCCCTCCCGGAGGACTTGTTCCCTGAATTTTTCCGCCCTTCAAATTCCACGACCTCCGCCGGGTATTTGAACCCGCATACTACTAGTCATGAGGTGGGAACGTTACCTCTAGACTACGGAGGCCGCTTTGTATAAATGTACCATCGTCACGAATTTTGAACCTTATTAGCAAACAGTGTTTATGGACACAGTGACTGCTTCCTCTTAGAACAAAACGAAAGCCACAAAAAGGAACTGTGATGAACTACCGCATTATTTAGCGTCAAGGCGCACGATGTACATAGCTACCACTGCGACGGAAAGTGCTAAAAGGAAAAATAATTAGTAAAAAGAAACATTTGTACCGGGAAACTGCTAAATCCTGCTTAAACGCTTACGCAATAGGTCTATTGTGATCTTTTACGCTATTGCCACTGGTTCAACTGGTGTAAAGGCTCATGTTCCGCTGCTGTATGACTTTTCGAATTATCCCGATGTTTTCACACAAAAGTGACATGTGTCTTTCTGAGAAAGTAGTAGTGTTATTATAAGAGTAGCAATTTCTAAACAATCGCAGGACGAGGCTGCTCAGGAGTAAAGGATTTGTGGATTTTACGTGGACGGATAATTCACTCTGTCTACATAGAAAGACACAAGACCAAACAAAAAGCAGCGGACATAGATGCGTATTCGAGCGGAATCGAATTCGCTTTCATAGTGTTCCAGGGATTAAGGACCTTATGCGCCGTAGAAGGATGTAAGTGGTATGTTAAAATCTCAAAATTGTAAGTCATAAGAGAGGGAATGAACATTCTCTCTAGGCGGCAGATTTCTCTTCGTTCCTTAAACTTCCCTTCGTCCTTTAGAAAATAATTTTTCTCTTAAGAGTTCTATATACTGGGACATAACGCCGTGGAGTCCGTTGAATATCAACGGTTGACTTTCAGCGGACTATACGGCGTTATGTCCCAGAATATATAACTCTTCACAACCTCATTTTTGAAAACCTCAAATCCTACATAATGTTTACATGTAAATCCATTGTTAGGCAACGGCTCGTTGAAACACGTTTCCGGGACGACCAGCTGGAACAGTCGGTTGTTGAGCAACGCTAGGTAAACACAGCAGGTTGATTACCACGGTATTACATGTGTAGTCGTGCCAACGGATTTGTGATAAAGGAATTTCCATTGGTACGAACTAGATTATATATAAGGACCCGTGGAGACTCATAATTCAGTCATTCAGTCGAAGAGAATTCAGAAGGAAACTGAATAGTTGAAGTGTTAACAGACATTGAAGACTTACTTTATGTGATATAGTTACAGTAATTTTTCGAGTGCTATAATCAAATGTACTTACGACTTGTGAGTATCCAATATATCGACTCATCAATCAAAATCCCATCTACACGTCACTAAAACATGCGACAATAATTTTCCTCTTGATAATTATTTTATTGATTCATTTATTAATCAGAAACTTTATGATCAGCATTCCTTCAGCAATCTCTATCGTAGTACATCCTAAAGCCTATGATCGAACCGAAAATGTGGGGACAAATGCCCAAACAGACTGTACTCGTCTTTCCTTTCAGACATGAAATATTTTCATACGCCCATGGGAAGGCACACGCTCAGCAGGTGATATTGCTGTCACATTTCATTCGTATTTTAGGAATTCAGTGCCCCCCTCCCCATGTAAATTTAACTGTGTGTATCAGACATCATTCTTAAAATTCACCGTTTTAATATCATATAAAAATACGAATTCAGGTGAATGCAGACCGTTGAATTATGAAGATTTCCTTAATTTCTATTTTTTCATTTTGTATGGTCAGGACGAACATTCAAAATTTTAGTTAGAAAGCGATCATTCTGAAGATGCAAATATACCCCAGAAGATGATATTAAAATACATGTTGAAAGAGGTTTTTGCTGTATATATGGAATCAGGCATCTCAATATATGGTAGAATTGTTCGCTAGATTGGCGAGATCGCCACCTATTTACGTTCAGTAATAGGGGAATTCCCTGTGCAGCTGAACAGCCAGATTCTGACTTTTAAGTTGTGACGTCATTTACGTAGTTCTGTAGGCCAATGCCAGCGTTTTGGAGGAAGATGCAGTCTCTATCTTCAGGATCGAAGCTGTAAAGCTAAGGGCTACTTAAAAAACACACTGTACGGTACAAATGGTGAAGTTAATTTGTTAGTTGAATATTAGGTTCTGAAACGATAGTAAGTACGTTGCTATGTGCTCATTTAATTATTAGGGTTACTGGGTCAAGAAGGGGGCACGCGGTAGCGTAGTTGACTGAGAGACTATGCTACAAGCCGGAAGGTCGCGGGATCGAGACGTGATGAGGTGGATTTTTTCAATTGACCTAATCCTTCCAGCCGCACTGTGGCTCTGGGGTCGACTCAGCCACTAATAGAAATGAGTATCATGAATAATCCTGGTGGTAAAGGACGGCTGGCGTGTAAGGCTGACAACCTTACAGCCATCTATGAGCCGACTGTCTAGAAAATAGCCTCAACATCTCACAACCTACGGCCTCCACGGCCTGTTAAGTGGATACCTTTACTTTTTACTTTCACTTACTGGGCCAAGAAAAAAAAATCCACACGAAATCTTCGAATATTTAAAAGTACCAGGCAACGTAATGCTGGTAAGCATGGGGGATGATTCGGAAGCGGACCTTGGAAAAATTAATTTCAAAATAATAACGACACTGTGTCGTGGAATCGCAACTTTTTGTGATATACTCGAAAAAAAAATACATTCTACTTGAACATTATTCTCTTCTATGGAATGAGACAACGTAGTCTGCTATTTTTCTTACCACTCTTTCGGCAGATCTTCTTGTCTCCATCTTCATATCTCATAAATTGTAATTTTTCGCCACGCCGCTTACTTCAACACAGACTCATACACCGAACCTCATGATCGGATAGCAATCCTGCTTCGTAATCAGAAGGTCCGGGTTCAAATGTCGGCCCGGAAGTCAATAATCCTGACTGAGATTTTCTTGATTTTCTCATCCCTCCAAGAAAATTCAGAGACAGAACCTCAAATTATACTACGATTTCTTTCTATTTTATTGTTTCCAATTCGTTATTCAGTTTTCATTCTACTAGTACAGTTTCACGCTCTTAACAGCATTGTTAAACACACCATAAACAACAAACAACAATCGCCTATGAAAGCTTAAAAGAATTAACCCTCAGTGCGTTCCTGAATTTAAGTGAACGGCGCGCGCGGTCCTTCTGTTGCACTGCCACGTATCTAAAGTAAAACGTCAGCCCGTTGTTCGTATCGACCACTGAACCGACGACGTTATCATCGCTCGCTCGTATAAGCTCTGCATTGTTACGTACATAGAGCATCGAACCGAAATCCCATAGCTTACATCATGTCTGCTCAGGCGTGTATCAGCTCTGCTTTCAGTGAATGGATTACATGTCCTCTGATATTGAAAATGCGTTGAATCAAAAGGGTACTTGCAGTATGGACGGTATGGATATGCAAAGACTTCAAGCACAGCAAAAGTTTAATTGAATCATTTAAAATGTCCCATAAATTATCCACCATATTGAAAACTAACGCTGCTGATACACCTTATTACTGTCTTTCGGACTTCTCTTCGTTTTTCTTTACTTTGAGGTTCCTTCTTCTTTCCTGCAGAAGCCAGTGCTTACGTTTGTGTGAGAACTCTTCGAAAAGAGTAGGTAGTGAAACTTGTCTCGTCTTTACCAGTTTGCTAGTTGTAGTGTCTCCTACAAGAGACAGCTAATGTGGAACTCGGTACAAATTAATATTTCGCCGCTTCTATAACATCAAAGATTATACGTGTAATTATAACTGAAATCTCTGCTGTCAATTAGACACTTTATCAGTTAATTGTATAACTAATTATGCTCGTGATTAGAAATCTCATACCCTGGTCGGGAGACCCGTATTTCGACTCACCATCCGGAAGCTTGCAATCTTCGCCAAATGTTCTTCGTCTTTCTCAGCCACTCTGAGTAAATTTTGGAACATCGTCTCAAATCAGGCGAAAGAAGCTTCATTTTACGTAATGGCACTTCCGTCTTTACGAGTATAATTCCTAATTATTCTCCCATGAATGCCTTCTAATATAGTTGACGAATTGTCGTTAATCAATGTAAGATAGAAACCAGCAAACAATATTTATTGATTATAGCCTAAATGACAGTATAATGGTCTTCACGCTCAGCATTTCAGAGGATATGAGAAGTTCCCTTATAACTTACAGTTTTTGCACCGCGCCATAGCTCAAGCGGTTAGCCGCTGGCTTCCCACCGCGGCGGCCCGGGTTCGATCCCGGGTCTGGTCAAGTGGGATTTGTGGTGGACAAAGTGGCGCTGGGGCAGGTTTTCTCAGAGTACTTCGGTTTCCCCTGCCAATCTTCATTCCGCCAATTGCTCCACAATCACCCTCACCTATCATCTGGGGCTGGTACAATAGGCCAGAAGTGGCCGCAGTACAAGGGACTTAGTCCCAGCCACTAGCAATAAAAAAATACAGTTTCTGCACAACCAAGGGGGTCGTGCAGTAGCTCAGGATGTTAGTCGTCCGATTTCGATTCGATCCCAGTTCGAATAACATAGGATTTATGGTGGATAATGTCGCCTTCCATGAACTGCTCCGTATCCATTGATTATTCTGTTATCCGATGTTATTCTTGATACTGACAGCATCGTTAAGTAATACATTTAAAATAGCCTAAGGAACTGATCATTATGTTCTGTATTTGCTATGTTTGCACTAATTCACTTATCCACATCCACTAAAACGTGAATTCCTCACTTGATACTCACTACTCTAACGTACAAGATGCTACCTTGTACTCGTACTTTCTAGACATCGTATACGAGTTTCAGCTGCAGTCAAAACCACCAGCCCTCACGACTATACCCACAGACAATCACATTACTGTTATTACGGGAATAAAGTAAGTGTACGCAAAACACATTCGAAACAAGTGTTCTCATTTGCAACTTCGGAAATGGCTGCACGGTAAAGTGAGAATTGAGTTTCAGAAAATGTACTTCACTAAAGTACGTTATTTCCTTTACGTTTTGAAACGTGAACTTTTTATTTCACAATCGGGAATGTGGTTCATTGGTACGAAATTTGGGGATTCTGTTTGCTTAAAGTTACCACCAAATATGTAAACCAAATTTATTTTCCGAGTATTTCCAACTCGGACATCGAAAATAAAGTTGGGGGTGGGGTAGTTAATTGTACGCCTTAGTTGCAAATTCATCAAACAGAATATTTTAGCATATCCAAACTTTCTTTCAGTCAGTCTTGAACCTCTTTAAGACGCAATCAATGGACATATATATATATTGAAAAATGGATAGCATATAAAGGCACAAACCTAAAGCGTCATAGATGATGCGATTAATACTGATAATGTTAAAAATAGATGAAATATCAAATTTGTGGTGCAGTAAATACCCGAAAGTATGTGGAATCTTAAAGCAAACACAAGAATTCATTTTCAAGATACATTTCGTTTAGGGGAAATTTACGTTTTCTAGGAAATACATTTTATCTGCGCTAACTTTATGTGCTGTCGGCCCTTGCAGACATACGGACGGGAGTTCAGTGCAGAAGTCCGTTCCTGTGGCTCTGTGGAACAGAATAAGAACTTGGTCACATTTCCTTGAATGTAACAACTTATCTTTTTTTTCACAGAGTTCTGGGACGTCTTCATTTCATTATTCTTGTCTTAATTACTTTAATAAGATAAGATCTTGCTCTTAATGTAATGAATATACGTTGTTTGACATCTTTTGGCTAGTATTAAGCTATGCTTATCTGCAGAAATATCTATATCATTCGAGGGCAGAAACAGCAAACTTGAAACCTCTAATTCAAGATGATACTGTAACATCATAAAAGGATAATCATAGACAAGGCACTTCACCATTACACTAGCCACATACTGCATGCTCTTGATGTGACTCTTCTTACTGACGTACTTGCTCCTATGATCTAAAGTTTGTGACGACGTCCGTACGGCAGAAGTAAGATTGTATTTGTATGAAACAACACAAGGGCCGCATGCGAGAGTTAAGACAAAAACACGAATTAAGCCACATACATGAGACCTTGCACCGATTGCCGTTCAAAACGTTCTGTCCAGAATCTTTAAAACAGAACGAACATAAAAGTTGAAAATGAAAACAATATACCAATTTCAGGAGAGGACAACGTTAGATACTATAAAACGCATTGATAATTTTTGAAAATAATTTCCAGACCTTTAAAAGCTTTCATAAGAAAAAACATAATACAAATTAATGAAACAAGTGCAGAGGGTGAAGTTTCCTGCATAGTAATCAGGACCTTACAGCTTATGATCCGAAATCGATTATTAGGAAGTAAAAGCATCTGCATAATTTTGACGGAAACTCGTTCCGCGGAATCTAGAGCCGGAAAATTCTCAGAAAGTTCGAGAGGAAACGGAGTTACAATTTGCTAACTTCCTCTCTAATGAACAAAGTCCAAATGCGAGAGATATCCAAGCTGGGCTGGCTGACTGGATGAGCTGCCAGAGATATTAGATCAGTGAGCCAAGCCTAGATCTTTCTCCCATCTGCACGCATGTTATCCAGTCTCCGAAACGCTGTATCAGTTAAAAACTAGGACGATAGATAACGTCCAGAAAATTGATCGTTGTTGTACTCGTTCTTCATATTGTACGGCATTCAAAATTCCAATAAAAATTTCGATTATTCCGTTCGTATCTAAGACTTCTAAGTTGCAAAGGTATTTACAATTCAGTAAGAGTAAAAAGAAGCCACTTGGAATAATACACGTAGATGAGGAGATATTATTAAGAATAAAAATTTGATGTGATTATTTGAGGTATATTAAACTGATGTGCTCACGTGGATAAGCTAATCAATCTTTCAGTTCCACAAACGCCCAAAATTCTTGATCATCTGAGCGGATATCTCCTTATCGTGAAGGATTATTCCATATATAGATAGTCGAGTTTGAATTATAGATGCTTGAAACGTGTCTTTTCTCCATTCCGAATGTGTAGTTTCTCTTGCTATGTTTCTTCATATAGAACTGTTTCTATGCAGTCCTGGGATTAGTTCAAGTTCTAGATGTTAAGAGAAATCGCAAAATGGCGTAGTGAGTGAATTCACAATTTCTACTCTTCACCACACATGATTACATGGCTAAAATCTAGTTGGATAAAATGGCTGGGACACACAACATGCTTGAGGGATGGAAAGTCATAAAAAATTATGTCGGATATCTTGAATGGAATATATCTCAAGAGATAGAGGCATGGATGGGTGGATATTAAATTAGTGGATCTTAAAGAAATATGATACTATATTCCTCTAGCTCGGGTATTGAACATGGAGATGGTGATTATTAGGTTACGAAAAGGAACATGATTCATGGAGTAATACGCAGAAGTTAACGTACAGAGCACGTCTACTATTTTCACAGTTAAACACACCTAAGCTTTCACTGGATATTCCGATCTTTATGCAAAGGTCGTAAAAATGGATGAATGACATTTAATTTTATAGGTATCTGAGATCCTCTATGTGTAAAACCTGTAGTTCTGGCTTTGTTGTTGAAAACTTAGCTTCAAACTGCAAGACTTTTTCCGCAAGAGAGAGATACTTTGAAACTAGAGGAAGATGAGACGGTCTGTGCCACAAAGGCTACAGTGCTGCTCGTAGTCAAAGTAACCTTTATGAAACAAGGAGTTCAGTGCCTTGCTTGTATCGAACACAGTAACAGAAGCAACAGGCTTTTGTATGTTAGATCAATAAGCAATTATCTTCATAGAAAAGTAATTGAAGCATGTATAATATGTAATATAGAAAATATAAACTATTTTATTCAGTTTTATTTGTATTTACGATTATGGCGTCTAGTCTGTTAATTAAAAAAGAAACAAATGAAAATCGAAGAACTAAAAGTGAAAAATTTAATATAAAATGGCGATAATCGCAGAAACTGTATTTACTTTTCCGACTGGTGCCATTTTATGTCAAATCCTGATGACTGGATATCTGATATTTGACAATGTATTAGATAAATAATGGAAAATTTTACACTCTGTTGAAAATAAATTATAAGGTAATGCATAATAATTTTTAGTGTAATTATTTTATTTCATAAAAAAGTATTCTCCACCCACTTACGTATTTAATTTTATATTATACTGAGATTGGATAATGTATTTTATGTGTAGTAGAGTTAACTTTTCTCATACAGATATCCGGGGCTCCAATTTATTTTTCACTGGCTCTACAGTCCCTTTGGGCTCTGACCTCTGATTTCTTCAGTTTTATGATCATTTTACAGACGGCAGGACTCATTAGACGAGTGATCAGCTCGTCGCAAGGCCTCTACCTAAACACAGGATTACACAGAATAAACTCATACACATACCAAACATCCATGCATTGTTTGGGATTCGAACCCACGATCCCGGCTTCCGAACGTGCGAAGACAGTACATGCCTTAGACCGCTCGGCTACCGTGACCGGCCCCGGTACTGTCCCTAAATTACAGTATCACTACAGTACTTGCCATCATTTCCAGATCATGATCAAGACTGGAACAAGGAACACTGCGCAAGGTTTCCTTCTCGTTCATAGTACAGCTGAATGCTTTGAAGTAGCAATATAAATACGTCAGAAGTGCATTTGATTTCAGTGTATGAAATTATTAAAAGCAATAAAAGTGTGAACTTAGGTCAATTTTTTCTAGCAGCAAGAATCCTGCCCAGATATTTTTGTGTTTATGCCTGTGTAGGATGTGAGGCTCTCAGAGTGGCTACTAAGAAGAGATCTGTCTTCTAGGATATAACATCGTATAGTCCGTTGAAAGTCAACCGACGGAACCGAGATGTTCCTCCGAAACGTCGGGTAACTTTCAACAAACTATAAGGCATTACATTCCAGAAGACATATTTTTGTTTGTCTACAATTACTTTTTGGCTGAGGAAGTCTTTCAAGCAAACTGTTCAAAACTAAAATAAATACAAAATTTAGACCCTATAGACATTTTATGCGGCTAATACAACAATATCAAATATTAAGACGAAAGAAGCTCTATAATGTTGTGATGAAGGCTATATACTCAGCTCAACGATACGTAAAGAGAAAACTTGAAAATAGATCAAAGGGATTAAACCGCCACTGATACCAGCTGGAATATTTGTATCTACTAATTGAATACAAAGAGATCTTGTGTTCGGGAACTCGAGAATTTAGCTTCGCTTTGTAACGATAGAAATACAACCCAAGTGTTTACTTAAATGAGGTTCGTGCTTCAGCAATTATATTATAGTGCTGTCTCCTTTGAGGCCACACAATAAACATCAGACGCTTCTCATGTTCGGTTCGGATGTCGTGCCCAGTGTCGGCTGGCTTTCGAGGCTCCCTCCACTTTCAATAGTGAATTTTTCCATTTTCGAATATTTAAATTTTAAATTGGTATTGTAATTGTCGTCCCGCGCCATAGCTCAAGCGGTTAGTCGCTGGCTCCCCACCGCGACGGCCCGGGTTCGATCCCGGGGTGTGGTCAAGTGGGATGTGGTGGACAAAGTGGCGCTGGGGAAGGTTTTCTCCGAGTACTTCGGTTTCCCCTACCAATCTTCATTCCACCAACTGCTCCACAATCACCATCATCAGGCAGGTACAATAGGCCAGAAGTGGCAGCAGTACAAGGGACATAGTCCCACCCCACTAGCAATAAAAAAAAATTGTCTTAAAACGTGCCTAAAGCAGCATAACGTTTCAGTGTTATTTTCCAATTGGGAAGTCCCTCTGACTTGCCCTGGTTTCCATCTGAGTTTCAGAAATACAAACATCAGATTAATACATCATATCACCTAATCATAAACATTTCAGATGTCCACATTTTACAATGATGATATCGGAGTGAGGCACAGAATTGTTTTGTACTAAAAATCTTGATAAACAAAAATTATGTCATGCACTCTGTCACTGTAACACTAAAGTTTATTTTGTTTGAGATGTTTTTTTCGTTCATATATTTATAATTTAGCTGTTAAATTCAGATTGTATACTTTCTTCATGAAGGCAATTCACATCAGGCTACAAAATGTCATATGGTGTCAACATGTGAATACAGTTCGAGAGTTATTGGCCCCTAAGAAATATATATGTTAAATATTGCGGCGTGATTGCTCAAAGAAAGTACTGTGGAACCAGAGAAACAGTCGTTACTAGCGAACGGCTATGAAACAACATGTTTCTAGGCTACGGCCGCGAAACAAACAACGGAACAACGTTCGTTGCTAGGCAGCGGATTCTTGGTAAGCGGCAAGTGAACGGCAACATATAGCAACAACAAAGCGGTGTCTTCAGTGCGGTCCGTGCAGAGATGTTATAACCGGGACAGTACTGGGCAACCAGTCAGTTGCAAGAGTGCTCAGTTGGAAGTCAGGCTGTGAAAGGAAGACTTTATGTGTGTTGTAGTCAGAGTGGTATTTGGAGTGAGTAATTCAGTAAGACTGTTATAGTTACTTGTAGTTACGACCCGTAAGTGGTCAGTAAATCCAGTCTCCAATCTAAAACCCCGTCCATAGTCACTCATACACGTGAAAATATAGAATCCTGAAACGTGAAGAAAGCTTGGTGGATTTATAAGTTCATAATAAATTGTTCTGTTATGTGTATTTAAGAATTTATTTGGACTTTGTCAACTTTCATAATTCTTCATATAAAGGCATCATTTCGGAAGCGGGTTGCAGTGTATGGAATATGAAAAGATTCTTACTCTGTTGGGCCCCGTGCTCCCAATGCCCTGGTAAAGGTACAGGTATCCCTGTAACAGGCCGTGGAGGTCCATAGGGATGTGAGAGGTCGAGGCTCCCACATTTTCTAGACAATCGGCTCACAGATGGTGCTGAAGTTGTCAGCCTTACGCGCCGGCCGCCCTTTACCCCCACGAATATTCCTGGTACTCATTTCTGTTAAAGGCTGAGACGACCCCATGGCCATAGTGCGGCTGGAAGGATTAGACAAATTGGAAAAAAAAAATTACCTCATCGTTATTCGATCCCGCGACCTTCCGGCTTGTAGCATAGTGCCTCAACCAACTACGCTACCACGGGCACCAATGCCTTGGACAGTAGAGTAATACTGTCGAATTCTCATGAAAGATGTTATCTCACGAGTTCCTGCTTCATGAAGTCCATCATTCAATGTTTAATGTAGAAGCTTATATAGAAAGCCTATATAACATAAGCATTCTCGACTAAGAGGAGATGAAGCTATGGAACTTGATGTAGGGCTGCTCAGACCCACGACCCACACATGTGCAGTAGCCATGTTTGCGTTACGTCAGTGGGGGCCTACCATACCTCCCTCCAGTCATGAAAAGCTCAAAGTACATTTTCCCATCGAAAACGTGTAGGCTAATATTTACTTTGTTTAAACTGTCGCTTTAATCTTTCTGAAAGGAAAGTTAGCCTAGAAATAAAAGCTGTCTACTTGCTCTGCAGGCGCTACCAGTGTTACTAATCATAGTCATGTTCAACCAGCAGTATAGTAATACAAGGTTGCAGACTTCTGAAAATAAAATTTCAACTTGGACTGAGCAAATACCATTTCACTGATGTATGCTTTCTGACTTGTCAAAGCACAACGAGATGGTTTTCCAAATCGTATCTGGTTTCCTGAAACTTAGCTCTGAGGTACTGCGTATGTAGTCTTATCGAGAGTACACACATATACCAGTTCGTTGCTTGGAAAACGGTTATAAGGTACCTCTTTCTATGTTTACGTGAACTGGCTGTAGTAATTATCGCGGGATATCACTGTTATCAACTTCATTCAAAATTGTATTCAATATCCCTCCCTCAAGGTTAAGTCGATATATAAATGAAGTTAGTGGGAATCACCATTGTGGGTTTCGACGTAATATATCAACTACTCATCATATTTTCCATTCGCCAAATACTGGAGAGAAATGGAAGTATAGTGAGTTAGTACATCAGCTATCCATAGACTTCGAGAGAGCGTATGATTCTGTTAGGAGGGAAGTATTGTACAGTATTCTAATAGAGTTTGGGGTACTCATGAAACTATTTACCCTGATTAAAATGTGTTTAAACGAAATTTATAGTAAAGTCCATACAAGTAAACATTTGTAAGATTTGAGGCTTTCACGGCGGTGACTATGAAGAAAGCAGTCTTTTGGGATTTGGCACCGTGTATATGTGGTGTTAACCGACGTTTCGGAGGAACGTATCGCCCCCATCTTCAGGGTAGAAGAAAAAGTATAAGAATTCTTCCGAAACGTCGGTTAACACCACATATACACGGTGCCAAATCCCAGAAGACTGCTTTCTTCAAGTAAATATTTGTCTCATAATTTTCCTACCAAGATTGGTCTGAAACAAGGAAATTCTTTATTATTTATTTATTATTTCAAATTTGCTTTAGAATGTGCCATTAAGAAGGTCCAGGAAAAGCATGTGGGACTAACATTAAATGTGACACATCTGCTGCTTGTCTATTCTTATGATGTGAATCTACTGTGAGAAAACATATATACCTCTTAAGAAAACACAGAAACTTTAAGTGACGCTAGTAAGGAGGTTGGTCTAGAAGTAAACGTAGCGAATACTGAGTATACGTTGCTGGCTCGTCACCAGAGTGCAGGGCAGAATCATAATAATAAAGATAGCTAACAGATGCTCTGTAAATGTGGCACAGTTTAGATATCTGGGAACGACTATAACAAATCAAAATCTGGTTCAGGAAGAAATTAAGAGGCGACTGAATTCGGGTAATATTTTCTACTATTCAGTCCATAACATTTTGTCTTCTCATCTGCTGTCTAGAAATGTAAAAATAAAAATGAAAATATTAAAAAAAAATATAATTTTTTCTATGATTCTACATGGGTGTGAAACTTGGTCTCGGACATTAGGGAGAAACGTAGACTGAGGGTGTTAGAGAACAGGGTGTTGAGGAGAATGTTTGGACCGAAGAGATAAGAAGTGAAGGGAATTGGAAAAGACTGCATATTGAGGAGCTTCATAACTTGTAGTCTTCGCTAATTAGAATAATCAGGTCAAGGAGGATGAGGCGAGCAGGCCATGTAGCACGAATGGGAGAGAAGAGGAACGCATACAGGATATTGATGGTAAAGCCAGACGGGGAGAGACGGCTAGGTAGACAAAAATGTAGATGGGTGGATCTTAAAAGGATAGGATGAGGTAGAATGGATTGGATTTGTCTGGCTTAAGATATGGACGAATGGACGGGTCTTGTTAACACGGTAATGAACCATCAGGTTCCATAAATTGTTTAGAAATTCTTGAGTACCTGCAAAACTGGCGGCTTCTCAAGAAAGGCTTAGCTCCATGGAGTCAGTTTATCTAAACAGGTGGCTTGTTTCAAATTCAGTTTGTTGTGTTGGTATTTCCCTACAGAAGCGTGTTTCAGTATAAGCCACTGTTGGTTTCGTCTATGTATTTTGGGGGGACGCAATGAAGGGCATACACAACTGTGTGTGGGTCAGGCGAACATTTTTCATCTTCCTAAGGACCGATTTAAGTTTTCTTTACGTACTCAACATTCACGGTTGGTTGAGGCACTATGCTACAAGCCGGAAGGTCACGGCTTCGAGGTTCGATGAGGTGGATTTTTTTTTTCTCAATTTACCGCAGCCTCTAACAGAAATAGGTACCAGAAATCTTCCTCAGGGGTAGAGGACAGCCGGCGTGTAAGGCTAATCTTACCGCCATCTGTGAGCCGACTGTATAGAGAAAATATGGGAACCTCGACGTCTCACAACTCTATGTGCCTTCATAGCCTGTTACAGGAATGATTTTACTTTTAATCAGCTTTCAGTGTCAGTTACAGCCTTGCGTTTTTCGTCTCAGAGGATGTTTAGGAATCCAAGAGTTATCCTTAGCGAGTACAGTAGCTCAAATTTTCTCTAATTCATCATAACGCTTCCCTTCTCCCTATACTCTTGTTTTTTCCGTTCGCTTTCATTCCCTTAACAATTTTTCACTCGTAACAATGATTTTATTCTAATTCTCCCATCTCTTGGGACTTCTTTACACAAGATAAAAACCTGTTTACTTTCATCTCAATTTCTGATCGAATTTCAACTTTAAGTTACTGAATAATACGAATATCTTATAAGACAATCTTGGTTCCGAAATGCCTGAAGTTATTGCCAAATCGTCTGCTTTAAATTGACGTCTAACATCTTCTGCAGAGGGTGCGGGCCCTACATTTCTTTTTTAATTTTGCCCCTTCAGAAAATAATATTAGAGTTTAAATAGATAGTTGGAAATAAGTTTACTGAGATACACTTTTAACTGGAGAAGTTTTATATTTTTCGAAAAGTTACATAATATTTCCTGGTTTCCGATTAATATATAAAGTAAATAAATGATTCTCGTTTAATAAATAATAAACATATGCATTATACATTTTGTTTTCAAACAGTTCAGAGAAGCCAGATTAATAAAGAAAACGAATTATGTGCCCATGGCCACGAACCTTTATCACACTATAAACTACTCACAACGTAATTTAGAAAGTTCGACAGTTTGTGGTCTCAATGCTCCGTGTCTTCACCCCCCACTACGAGCACAGCCTCTTCTCATTCTTACTGGTGTGAGTTTGTTCATGAAATTCGAGAAAAATATAAATAATTATTATATGTTGTTGATAAAATTTCACGTGTTGTAATCTCTTGTCTATATGGGATTTTAAGATAAATGAAAAAAATGGTGAAAAAAAAAACGTATAAAATAATTTCGTCACCAGTAATTAAAATGAGAATAACATCTTAAGTGAAGGATAGGTTAAACAGCTGTTTAGAAAAATGTACATATTAAAATTATAATTTCGTTTCATTTGCATCTCCAGCGAATGTACATTTCTCACTTCCACTTGGGTCTTTGTTTCACTCTCTCCTACGTACAAACACAAACACAAACGATCTTTCTCTCGGTTTGCACAAAATAAACTTGGCACAACACATCCACAAACGTTTCACAGTTCGAGACCAAATCCCATCCCCCCGCCACACGTTGTGTGATATTTCTCTAATTTTGCCACTTAATGGTTGCATCGCCTGTGAAGTTATATAACTAATTGGGCGGAAAGCTGAAGCCACAACGTATCTGAACCAGATATTCTGCAAATGTGGTCGGAGGGTGCGTGAAGCAAGCGGATCAGGCGGAAACTGCAGCCACAAATCAGGAAGTTACGCTGACCGCCAATGTTAGTACTCAGTTCCTCGTGTTACCGAGACCAACACGTAGCAGTAATGGCCTTATGTCTTGCGATCACATCATTTTGCAGTCCACAGCTAATGGTAGAACTGACAAGT
The DNA here is from genome assembly GCF_002891405.2 of Cryptotermes secundus. NCBI lineage: Eukaryota > Metazoa > Arthropoda > Insecta > Blattodea > Kalotermitidae > Cryptotermes > Cryptotermes secundus. The sequence goes on along the minus strand of NW_019727799.1, from coordinate 209,587 downwards.
CTATCCAGTTGTTTCGAGTTAGATAAGCAAACATGTGGTACACTGGCCTGCACGTGTTCAGGGTGCTACTAAAACGAACATTTCGATTACAACAGAACAGAAGTTGATAATATGCACAGCTGTATCATGCTCAATACGGACTTCAAAGTGAACTTATTTTATGTTTCAATTCTTGTATATGTCACCGTAAAAGACCGAAATTTGGTAAAACCTAGAATTTGCGAGCCGAACCTGGGGTTTAATGAACAGTGTTGGTAAAATCTGTAACTACTGTGCCTTATTTTTGGTTCTTCATCATTCACTCTTGTTGAAGACTCCTTCCTCCACGGGAAAACCATAAAAGTAAGAATATGCTTTTCACTAATGATAAAGAGTTTAAAATGTAAAGAGTATAAAAATATATAGGCAAAATATGGAGAAGGATATGTATTTAGTAACTTACTTTTCTAATCGACTTTTTCTTTTATTTCGGGTTCTATAAATTAAAGATTTTCAAACATGTCGACATTATTTGGTGAAGTCTAGGTGCGACACGTAAATCCTAGTTTTTACCAAGAGTTCTGGCTTTAAAGATAACATATATTTCTGATAAATTTTTGTAAACTGGCAATTCAAGTTAAAAAGGAATGCTGAAAACCAACATCATAGGCATGGTCTGCTTATGCACTCATATAATCTTTTCCTTCTTAAACTTCTTCTTCATCATCATCGTTATTATTTCGATATTTGTTTTTGGTTCTCCAGGTTTTTCATGTTCGGAACATTGTCAGAAAAATTACAGCATTTGCTTACTACACGTAAAAGCTTTAATGGAACAGACCTTTCTGCGACAGAAGGAATTTTTCCCCCGATTATAAACGATGAACACATTTTACGACTTTTTTTTTTGATAATTCCTGTTGGTTTCTCTATTCTCAAAACTTTCTTATATTTCTGTGTAAAACTCATACTTTTGTTATTTTCCTGCTCATATCTTGTGGCTTTGTCATGCCAGTCAGACATGCCTTCTTCTGTTTCCTTGTTTTGTATACCACTGTATCTATTCTGTCTGTCATGATAATTTGTTCTGCACTTATTTACTCCACATCAGTATAGCTGTATATACATTTGTACATACATATCTATTCACTTATTATTAAACATTGTCACACCATCTTTAAGTAATATTAAACTTAAATTTGCTTTTACAGGTTGGCTGCTGGTTGTGTTAGAATCTATCATAATAATNGTGTTATACACCATCGTCAGAATCCTATAATAATAATAGATATTCCTGATTTTCTACAGTTTCTCTCGGAAAATTCAAGATAGCTGTGCTGCCTCGCAGTAGGTCACAATTTCTTCGCTCCAAATGCTATTTTCCCACTAGTTACTATCACCTTCTTACTACTTCGACAATATTAAACTTCGCTGCTGAAACAGAGTGCTTAAACAGTCTAATAATCTATGAATCAATTGCTCGATTAAGCTTCGTAAATGAATTAACGAAAATAAGTGTGTGTTACCGTGTTGAAACCCAGAGAGTTCTGAGTGGCAGTAGACGCTTAAACTCACTGTTCTATATTTATAACGACATTCTTTTATGTTGACGAGACATTCTGTGGTTAAAAATTTCGTTTGAATAAATAAGCAATTGTCTTTACTTCTAAGTTACTGGCATTTACTGCAATGTATATATTTCTTTCAAAGAAAAAATAAATAAGCTTGTCTTTAAATCTTTCATTGAAAATACTGTTTTGGCCTCTCTCTCCCATTGCAGACAACCAAATATACAATACATCAGACTTCTGTATGTATTACATCTGCTTAAAGTCTGCAGCCCAATATAGACGATCATAGTTTCTGAGAAAGATTCGGAGCTCAGAGTCCGTTTCTGAACAGTAGGTCCTCTTATGAATATCTCGGATTTAAAACTTTCTATACAAGGGGTCTTTCTGCATCATAAAATACAACAAAAGTGATATTGTTTAATGCTGATGTAATTTATATTAAATATTAAAATAACTTATATTATTGTCCCTTAATTCCATCCTTCCTTCCTTGGCACTACAGCCCCAGTGGACCTAGGCCTACCTCCATGAACTCCGTTCACTTCGGTTTTTCTAGATCGTACACATTCGGTAGGACTCCTTGGGCGAGTTATCAGCTCGTCGCAAGGTCTCTACCTGTAGACAAACACAGAAAAACGCACACAAACATCCATGCCGTGAGTGGGATTCGAACCCACGATCCCGGCTTCCGAGCGAGCGAAGACAGTGCATGCCTTAGACCGCTCGGCTACCGAGACCGACTCATTGTCCTTTAATTACCGGTGTTAATTGCTAACATGATTTTTGATAACAAATATCCACTTGCTTTATTTATAGCTGTAGAATGAATTGATATGTACATATTAGATTATTCATTGCAGAATACAAAATCTCGCCTAGGTCTCCTTCAGGTCCAGACTGCGGAATTTTTCGAAGATTTCGGAATTTTTCTCTTCGGACTGTTTTGTTAGAAGTATATTTTTTAGGCTGCTTACTATTTCGGAGTTATTCAGTGCAATGGACGGAAATTTTTCGATTGTATACGAAGGATATAAACTGTAGAGAACTGAATTAAATGCAGCAAAAATAAACTGATACATCAATAGGTAATTGATGTGAACAATTTCCAAGCTAAAAGTATATAAGAAAAATTATCATATCATTTGTGAATAATCTGCTTCGACTGAACATAGCGATTGGGTGGGTAGTATCTTGTTTCGAACTCCAGAGGTAATGGGTTTGAATTACGATCAGATTACAGATTACCTATATTGACGTTTTCGAGGCCTTATTCAGATACCCTTTACGTGTATTGGACATTACGTCCTCATGGACTCAACCTCATCACTGTCAGCAATCCTACTGAAAAAAATCCGTGGCTTGAGTCCGCAAGCGAAATATACCGACCGAGCGACATCCGCTTGTCGGCGAAGTTAGTGTCAACTTTAGCGGATAGATGGTGTCGCGTGGTCAGCGCAACGAATCCCCACGGCTGTTAATTTCAATTTTCTAGACCGGAGCCGCTATTTCCTTGAATTAGCTACTCAGTTATCCTCACGAGGCTGAGTAGACCCCGTTCCTGACCCATTAATTCTCAGAAAATCTGGTAGCGCCGGAAACCGAACCTATGACCTCTGGATCTGTAACCAGGAACTCTGGCCACTAGAACATAGAGGCGGTTATCCTACTATGACGTAGTATATTTTATATAGCTGAGAAACGCCCTTAAAGTATAGAATAAATAAACCTCTTTCGGGTAAATGGAACTGTTCTCTGTGGTTGTATACGTGTCTGCAGTGTATAATTAATTTACGCTTATTTCAGTTTATGTATTTTTGAACACATGAAAACGTGTATTGGAGTAAGCAATTTACTACTCGTATTTGTGAATAGGTTACGACAAGTGTGAATTAGTAATGCAATTAGATGAAAATACTAAATACATTTGTCATTAGCGTTTTTGTGACTGACAGTAAGCTTTACAAACTACTCTTGCAAACAAAATATACATCTGAATGTGACAGTCAGTTTACATTAGTTTTATACTCCAAACAAAAATGTAAAACATCAGGTTGTCGGTGCCGTTCCAGCCGGGGCTCATTAATTAATTGATTAACTGTAAATAATTATACAGATTGCAGTTTCGTTACGTACTTGCAGTTTACATACACAGTACAATTCTGTTTTAACCGGCAACTGTACTGGCGTGTATAAGTCGCTGCTAACATTATATCAGTAATATTTGCAAAATAATGAACTTGAGGTGTACTCTGTCGGAGATCTATCATTCGAAAATTTCTCTGGATACTGAAAAATATTTTAAGAACCATCTCAGAATAATGTAGATATATTACACACCAATAAGGTTAAGTAAACTTATAAAGTCATTTTCTGTAATCACCCATTCACTCATGCAGCTGAGCCCTTCTTGAGAAGGCACAAATTGTACAGCTACTGAAAGGCTTGCCAGCATTTTATGGAACCCCAATGTTCATTACCGTGTTTTGAAATGGTGCCGCCTCTTCGACAAGAGGACAAGTCTGCCATCTGCTGGGGAGTGACTTTGTTAGTTGGCACCGCACTTTCTCCAGTGGGCTAACAACAGCAGCAACAACAACAGCAACATGTTTCTAAATAAAAAATTTTTGTTCCTACCATGCAGGAAACACACATCTCCCCTACAAAGACCAATCGAGTAATGCTGTTTAGGGAAGCTGATGGCTGTGTATTCTCAGAACCATACGAATCACATATACCATGTACAGTCTACAGGCAAAATGCAGAATTTCACTGTTGATCTTCTATGTTTCATCGTTTAAGTTCTTCACAATATTTAATTGCATGTTGCGTTTATGCATTATTTACACAGAGTTTTTCAAAGGCACGTATAATAGGAAGGTCCTGTGTTCTGCCTCTTAGTTAGTATATCCGTCCTCCCACGTGAATCATCTCTGAAATTACTGAGCAGATTTCAATTAAATTTTATGTGGGATATGCATTAAAAGTTGAAGAGGGAAAATAAATTTATTTTATAGGGGTTGAAGTAAAATTCTACTTTTCACGAAGTTCTAGCCATGTGTCTCACATTTCCTCACAAAAAGAGTTTCGTGTAAAGATTTTGTATATAATAAAATGTTAATATTTATATAACGGGAGATGACAGTGAGTGACTTGGAAAAATCCGATAGCAAGTGGCCCCTTTTGAAGTATTGCCTAGAACGACTGAGGAATACCAGTCAGAACAGTCAGCTCCGGAATGAAGATGGACCCGGGAATTTCGGAATACGAAGAAGTACCCGACACTCGACAGTGAAATTCATTTAATGAGCGTTTTATGCATTGCGAATTATAAGTAGAATCCATTAACGCGACATAACTGCCCTAAATGTATCCGAGACCGAGAGTTTGTTTCAGTGCTAGTGAATAACTGTCACGGTAGGTCCGTGGTTTATACTTGGAAGCCCGTGATTCAGAACTTTTAGTGCTGTATCTTGAGGTATTATTTTTACTTCTAGTTCACTATGAAAGAGATTCATTCATTTCATACTAACAGTGCAGTTAACAACTGGATAAGTTGCGCGGTCACACCGAAATATGTATTTGCATATAAATCCGAGTGCGTTATATATAGCCAGCGTGACGTCACTTCAACACAAAGACCGGATACTAGCTGCAGCTTGTCTTGCCGGAGACAGATGAGGATCATGGGGACGGCAGGGGTTCTTTCTTATCTCGAAACCTGATTGGACGTGACTTGCCTCTGGCGGGAAATCTGAAAAAAAAAGAAGAAAAAAAAATAGCATCGTGATACACGTATGGGTGAGAGAGAAAGAAAATTAGGGTGAATGGTGGGATGGTCGACGAGCAAAAAGAACTGATAAATTTAAGGTACGTGAAACAAAAAGAGGGGAGAAAATGCGAATAAATTGCCAGCACTACGGATATATAGGAAGGGTTACTGTGACACAGAAAGTGCGATAATTTTGAACTTCCATGTTCTATGAGTTACGGAGGCACCAAAGTGTCGCTCGCTGAATACATGAATAAATGTATAGAGAGTGCTAAGCTTCAGTGCAGCTGTAGCCGTGAAGAGCCTAGAAACATGGGCGCCAAGCGCACTGAATTACCGGTAAATTAGAGCCCCGCTGAACATAAAGCTTTACTACAGGAACAAACGGCTGTTTCCCGTCTGCAGATAAATAAGCTACCTATATGCATTAAAAAGACATCACATGCAAAGAGACTTGATAATAATGATGAAGGTCTTCTAATCAGAGCGCGAAATGAAAGCTTCTTTGCATCACATGTTGGAGTCAAGCACGAAATCAGGAACTATAAATTAGTTCTCAGCATCAACAAAAACGGAAAGCTGAAGATCTACTCCAAGCACGTTTTCTAAATCCGCTGTCTAGGATTCGTGTGTCTCACTGGCCTTAATATGTATTTATTATAAGTACGCCTCAATATCTGTTTTCCAAGGGTAATTACATTATACATCACAATAGTACAAATCAGTAATTAATTAAATTAAACATTAAATATGTTCTTTATTAAAAATTTTAATAATAAAAGCTGTACATCTTAATGAGATTAATGTTTTAATGTATGCGTAAGTTTCTTCGAAATTTATTATTTTTAAAAATTATAAATTATTTAAATTTCAAGCAACGTAGGTTTTATATCTGGCGGACATGAACCAAATTAAATTAGCCCCAAAGCTTTGTTGAATTTAGTTTATTCGTGGCTTATTTAACGACGCTATCAGTTCTAACAGTTTAGTGTCAAATGGTAAAATGAGAGTTAGTAAATAATTAGAAAAGATGTAAAAAGAAGCGGCCATGGCTTAACTTGTAGTATTGTCTTGGCTGGATGCCTAACTTGAGCAATGTGCTTTATCAGTACACGATCAGTTAATTACACAATGAAGTGTTTAGTGTAGCAGTTGATAATTACACAGCAGGTTAAAGGAATTCTTTACCATGAGAGAATCCAAGGATTCAGTGCCGTACCCAAAATAGCCCACCACTAGTCCTTGTTCTGATTTAGTTCAAAGTCGTCTACACCATCAGAACTGCTTAAGACCTAATGTCATTTTCCAATCCAAATTAAATTGTTCATATAAAATAATTTATATACCGGTGTGTCGGCTCCAGGCCTATGACAGTAAGGTAAATGTAGTGTTCCCGTGCTTAATGATGCGCCACGTCATGAATATATATGGGGAGTGGAAGTGTAGCTCTTTGCAATACCAACTTCTGCACTGGACAGAGATGAGTGGTCAGCTTCAAACCTGGCCACTTTAGGCCAGAAGAAAGAGCCCCCGGTACTTATTTGGCAGGAGGCTGAGTGGGCCCCGGAGGTGGTCTGGACACTGTGGAGAATGGAAATTCTCTGATACTACCAGGAATCGAACCCCGACTCCTTGGTGATGAAGATTAAATTTATGTGAACGTTGAGGTGTTATAAACGATAATTAGACCACCATGAAAATTCTGCTGTCTCTCTCTCTCTGTATGCGACCACACTGGGATATTATAGCTGCAAGAGAAGCTAGTCTCCTACTCTGAAAACGAGGAGCTCGGTATGCACCAAAAATGATACCAAATTAGTCTCTACATACACAAATGATACATCAAATAATATTAATTTTGTAATGGGATTGTTACAGAAATGTTCCAAGGCAGAGACTTTTTAGAATATATGCAGTGGTCGTGACAAAACTGTCACTTTTTGGGATGTAACATAAGATTTTAAAAATTTATATCTTTTATATATATATATACACGACTATATACGTATTGGTAAGGATTCGTATTACTCGTTATTGCATTAACACTGTTAAGACCATGAGAGGATTTATACAATTTGAGAAGCAGTTGGAAAATAGGCTGCCTCGAGACAGATATGGCAAATAACGTTAAGGGTGAAGTTGTCCCTGAGCTTAATTAAGACGCAGAAGACATATGGGGGAGCAGAGGTGTAGCTCCACCGCCTCAGCACTACATGGAAGCGAATGCCCAGCCTCGCAAGCCCAGCTCTTCATACGCCGGTACTCATTGCGCAGCAGGCGGGGTGGATCCAAGAGCCGATCTTGACGCTGCGGAGTAGAGAAATGTTTTACCCTTGCGGGTAATCGAATCTCGGCTTTCGAGCCCGCATCCCGTCTGTATATCGTCTGAGCCATTGAGCATGTGTGACAAGTATCATACAGAAGAAATGAAATCAGGGTCTGGGCCAATTTTTCCTCTTAATTGTATGTATTTCTTGCTTATTCTTTGTAGTAGGACAAAGCGACTTCATGATATAACCAGCAAAATGAATAAAATAGACTACTCATTCTTACAGCATATGGAAAGATATTATTTAGTAATGTTTACTTCCCTAGAATATGAAAATGTTATGCCTCAACTAAAGCGGTTAAATATATGTATCAGAGCAAGAACGTGAATACAATTTTAATCCAAATAATTACTGCTTGTTTGATTTACTTACTATAAAGCAGAAACACTTCCCAGAGCTGCGCGTTTGCTACATTTATGACAAAAGTAGGGGTCCTTTATTGCATCAAACGTATTTTTATTATAAAAACGCGCATGGAGTTTCTAAACTTATGGCCTCGTAAAGAGTTTCTTACGCATACATTAATCGAAGTCAATGAGAAAGTACAGTCTGTAGGTTTAGAAAATTTAAATTTCCCATTATTCCTCAGCAATGAAACTTCATTTGTAGATTTCATCAGATAACTTCATGATAATACTATAGATAGATTGAATAGGTATTGAGCAACACAGAATGTACAAGATAATAATTGAAGATACGAGTTTTGTGTTTTACTGACACTAATGTAAGCAATATGGTAGTTAAGAACACGGTATATTGCCTCTCCTTCCCCCCCCCCCCCCGCCCTCC
>NW_019727799.1:198700-200894 GCF_002891405.2 Cryptotermes secundus | reverse complement strand
TGTTGTCGCTTGCAGATTTCTTATACTTTTTCTTCTACCCTGAAGATGGGGGCGATACGTTCCTCCGAAACGTCGGTTAACACCACATATACACGGTGCCAAATCCCAGAAGACTGCTTTCTTCATAGTCACCGCCGTGAAAGCCTCAAATCTTACATTTATTTACTCTGTTTATTCATCAGTTCTGATTCTAAATTACACAGCAGTCTGTTTAAATCAGTGACACTTATGATAATATATTAATCGATTAGCTTCTACCGACATGATACATGAAGAAACACATCCCTGGATGTTCATTACCAAGCCTGTAATGTACCACTGCAGCAACAGATACATTGAAATAATTTTAATGTTTTTCATTGCATAATTATTATGGTGCACTTGATAAATGATAAGCATTCATATAATCATATTTTTTAGAATATTTTCAATGTTTTCCTTAACAACAGAAGTATTACGAAATTTTTACGGCATAAGGCGAGTATGCCACAGTTCAACATGCGGGGTAGAAGAAAAGACAAGGATCTTATGCCAATAAAATTAAGAGAGAGACATTATGGATATCATGGTTTAAGTCCATCACATAAAATAAAATTAAAATGTGATAACTGACACATCTATGTAAGTATATTACGATATTAAAGTGATATTAATATCCATATAAAATAAAATATATCTGTACGTACTGTTAGCTGTATCAGTGACTAAAATCGGTGTTCGAATTGGTAATTGGTTTTAAAAGTAAAAAAAAAAAAAGTAAAGCCCATAGGGTTGTGAGACATTGAGGGTCCCACCCTATCTAGACAATCGGCTCAAAAATGGCGGTAAGGTTGTCAGCCTTACGCGCCGGCCTCGCTTTACTCCCCAGGAAAATGATTTAATTAAATCCTGGTACTCATTTCTGTTAGAGGCTGAGTGAACCCCAGGGCCTAGTCCGGCTGAAAGGATTAGGTCAACTGAAAAATATCCAATAACCTCATCGGGACTTGAACCCACGAACTTCCGGCTTGTAGCATAGCGCCTCAACCAACTACGCTACCGCGTGACCCAATTGCTTTTACAGGCTACTTAAAAGTGTAACTACAAATAACTAAAACAATTTCAAGATTACTGTAATTATAACATATACTCGTAAATAGTCTTCCATGTCTGCTTACACTAGTTGTTTAGTTACATTACTAGTTTATAATATAGATACCGTAAAGAAAACACATAGGCTTTAATTGACCCTAGTAAGGAGGTTGGTGTAGAAGTAAACACAGAGAAAACTAAGTATATGTTGCTGTCTCGTCAGCAGAATGCAGGGCAAAATCATGACATAAAGGTAGCTAACAGTTCAGATATTTGGGAGCGACTAAAACAAATCAAAACCTGATTCAGGAGGAAATTAAGTGGATATTGAACTCGGGTAATGCTTGCTACCATTCAGATCAGAATATTTTGTCTTCTCGTCTTTTGTCTAAAAACATAAAAATTAGAATATACGTACAAAACTATAATTTTGCCTTCGGTTCTATATGAGCGTGAAACTTGATAGCACGAATGGGAGAAAAGAGGAATGCACATGGGATATTTGTAGGAAAGCCAGAATGTAAGAGACCACTAGGAAGACCAAGACATAAGTGGGTGGATAATATTAAACTGGATCTTAGAGAAACAGGATTATTAGGGGTGGGGATGGAATCCGGGAATGGCAGCCGCCATGACGTCACGCCGAGAGCGAGCTGACCTTCAGCAAGGCTCAATTCTCTATTTCAGCATCCCGTTGCAAATGTTCAAATTAGCGTCCATTATTTATCTTCCGTCAAAATTGCAACACTTTTACATTCTACACTTCAACACTACATGTTTCGGGCTCAAACGGCCATCTTCAGGTGTTTTTATGTTACAGATATTTTACTAAAACTGTGTTAAAAACTGATACACTGTTTCAATTCGTGTTAAAATCACACGCTGTAGTATTCTTTTTAAGTAAAACGAGATAAAATCCTTTAAAATTTCTGTTGAATATTATTTCGCCTGACCCGGGGTGTCGTCATTTTCGTAAATGAATCGAGGTGTTTCCCTCGGCAGCTTGCCCCTCACCTTCGTGCTCTACTTTCAGTTTTTGACTGCCATCAGTAATTTATAAATTCTTATATTAATGTTATTTTCTATTTGTTATTATTATTATTATTATTATTATTACTGTGCT
>NW_019727799.1:191283-198579 GCF_002891405.2 Cryptotermes secundus | reverse complement strand
GCCCAAACTTTCCTATTCACAGTAATCCTGTGATTTAAAGTTAAGTACTGGAGTGGATTCAAAGAATGTTTAAGCAGGTAGTAACGTGGGAGCTTTAGGAGGGGATTTCACGAAGGATTTTTAAAATATGGGGGAAGAATATTTTTTACCCATTCAGTTGACGAAGTAAATAATACACTGCTTTTGAGGGGCTTACAGGAGTTTTGTAAGGTGGACTGTAAATTGTGCCGTTTCAAGTAAAAATAATTCGATGGTGGTTTCGATAATTACTTATTAGAAGCAAACATGAGATAATGACGATCTCCACTGTGGACAGTGGAACTTAATAACACTGAAAATATTTTATGCGATAATTATTACAGTTTATTCCTTTCGCCATCGTATTTTTTGTAAAAAAAAAAGTACAATTCTTAAGCGCTGCTAAAATTATTGAATTATTCGTTTTAAACTTAAAAGAAATATGCGCAAAATAAAATTAATTGTCATCATTAATTTGAATAAATAGTTTTCCCATTTAAGGTTAAAATATTTAAATTTAAATTTAATATAAATATAAAACAATAATGCTTAAAAGTTATATTTAATACCGCATGTGATAATAATTTATTGCTCTGAAAATATATATGTGTGTACAATATAGTAGGACGTTTTAAATTTACGAAAGATATCATAATGTATCATCTCTTATAATAAAACATGTAACGCTATCCCTGTAAGAGGCCGTAAAGGCCAATATGGTCGTAAGACTTCGAAGTTTCAACATTTTCTCTAGACAATCGGCTCACAGGTGGTGGTAAGGTTGTCAGCCTTAGGCGCCGGCCACCCTTTACCCCCTAGGACGATTCCTGGTACTCATTTTTATTAGAGACTGAGTTGACCCCAGGGTCATAGTGCGGCTGGAAGGATTAGACAAAAAGGAAAAATTTATCTCATCGGTACTGGAACCCGTGACCTTCAGGCTTATAGCATAGTGCCTCAACCAACTACGCTACCGCGTTCTCAACCATTTTTGTAACAAGTGATATAATTACAAATAATAAAGCTATTTCGGATGTCATCCCCAGAGTATCACGTCAGGTCCCTATCATCTTCATAGTCATCAGGATTAATATTTGATTATGCTTCTTGAAGAACAAATGCTATGTAATCTTGTTGTTAACATAGGGGCCGTGACATATTATTATACATAACGTCTTTGCGCGTACTCATGTCTACTCTCCGTCTGTCTATATCTTTCTCTCTCTCACACACACACACACACACACACACATACACACAATATATTTTAACCTTATGTTGCTTCTTATAAAAGAGGGAGAGCACACTATTCCTATATTGGACACGCCGTTCTGTAAGACACCACGCATCATAAGAACAGAAAGAGATCCTGACTTATGGTTGATGCATTTTCATGTCATCCGTAAAAAACCGAGGATGTTTTAGTGTCTTAGTACTGTTGCCACATATCTGAATCGCATTACAATATAACGAGGTAAGATCATGAAAATTATAGCGGTTATGTAATTTTGTCTCAGGACTGGGTAAATATTACGGAAGTTACAGCAGACAACCGACAAGGGAGGTTTTCAGCTCAAGTTTGGACAGTGAACCAACAAATTATCACTGTGAAGGACCAGCATGTTACAAGACTTTCACAGTGCATTTGACGTCGCGGGCTGTTGTGAACATAGCCATGAGTTTCGGAAACCATATAAAGACAAGAATTCCTGAACTAGCCGAACGACTATTTCTCACGTATTATTCTGCTCCATGACATTAGTGTGGGCCAGTATGACAATGGTGTAGCTTCAATCCATTTTTTCTTTTTTTTTCTGTGGCGCTACAGCCCCAATTTGGGCCTAAGCCTACCTCCATGAAACTCTCCGTTTCACTTCGGTTTACTAGATCTTACACATTCGGTATGACTCCTTGGGCGAGTGATCAGCTCGTCGCAAGGCCTCTATCTGTAGACAAACACAGAAAAACGCACACAAACATCCATGCCCTGAGTGGGATTCGAACCCATGATCCCGGCTTCCGAGCGAGCGAAGACAGTGCATGCCTTAGACCGCTCGGCTACCGTGACCGGCAGCTTCAATCCATACCAGTTCTTAAACCCAAAGACCGATTAGAATTTGGGGTAGGTACTGATAATCAAAATATATTTTACTGCAGCTGATCCTGTTTCGCTTTTTTTTTATTTATTTATTCATCACTGGCTCTAGAGCCCTTTGTTGGACTCTGGCCTCTTCTTCAGTTTCGTAATTCTTTGTACACAGTCGGTAGGGACTTCTTGGACGAGAGATCAGCGCGTCGTAAGGCCGCTACCTAAACACAGGACAACACAAACCTATGAATAAACGCACTCACAGACATTCAGGTGTTGAATGGGGTTCGAACCCACGATCCCAGCGTTCGAGCGAGCGAAGACAGTTCATGTCTTAGACGGCGCAGCCAATGTGATCGGTCCTGTTTCGTTATAGAGACATATAAATATATTCTTCTCTTTTCATTCACATTCCATACACAAGCTTTACGACGGACAGAGAAGGTATACAAATTCGTGTGAACTTCTTAATAATTAAACGCTTCTGTGAGAAGAGTCTTTAGGGCCACCATTGCCGGTTTATTGCCATACATTGCTTAAGCGCAACTCACTGTTTCATCGAAGAGAGTTTTGGATAAGGGATGGGCAATGCGACTCGTAAAGAAAAGCAATTTGAATCTTCAATATTTTTTGGACATTATCACAGCCATTTTTTAATAATTACATGCTTAAGGATAGTATAGAGAATTCGGGTCTGTTTTAATCGCAAGGAAATCGAGATGTACGCAGTAATGAAAGTTTTGGGGCCGTACATTTGGGTACGAGAAAGTCGACTGGACCTCCAATTCTGGTTTAAATCCTAACAACACAAATCAGACTATTGTGCCCAGATTAGTTATTAATGATATTATGTTATATATCCGTAAATCAATATTATTCGACGCGAAAAAATTATATCGATTTACAGCACTTTTCGAAATGCTGAAATTTCTGCTCTAGTCCCTTCGGTCCGGGGTCACTTCGAAGGGACATTTTCCAACGGCCGGGCAAAATTCATTGCCCACTAAAATTTAGAGTGGGAGAAATAAGTGCAGTGTTGTCCTGGTAACGGATTTCCTAATACTATTTTAGACGTGATATATGGAGTTAAATATGTCTGGAAGAGCAGAGTGTACAATAACTATATATTTCGAACAGGTAATTTCAGTTATTAGCTTTACAGCTAGATTAATCATTTTAAAAGCATTTTTCCAAGTAATTTAATGTGGCATCAAGTACAGGTATGAATCATTCATGAAAACTAATCTCAATAAAATCACTGCCTCTGACCAGTGGGATCACCAGTTTGTGGTAGAAAGGCTGAACTAAGTAGCTAAAAAGGTATTTAATGAAACCAGTAAAAAGCCAATATATTTTTATTCATATGACAATCCGTTTGAATGCACTGCTTTTTCACATTTACGTTCCGGCCTTTGTTCTTTCATTTTGATTTACCTGCCAATAAATAAAATAAATGTCATACTGAAATAGAAAACCGTGTATGGATCTCGCGTTGCCTAGCAGTTTTACGGATCTGCGGAAACGAACGTCTGTTCATTACAGACCAACAGCAATAACTGCTGGGACACTAAAAGACAGAAGTAGAGTACGAGCATATTACTACATCTCTACTCGTATATTTTACAAGTAGATATTCTACTTATGCTTTCGAAACTGTCTTGTTTGTCGTCTTTAAGAACGTCAGAGTCGAAATCGTCAATTTTATAGCTAACTAGCTCTAAAGAGCAGAGATGATTTTCAGAAACTTAACACTTGCTTGTTGAGCCATTCAAGATACGAGGTCTGACAAAGTTTGCGAATTCGCCATCGTGTGCTTCCCGTGGCAGCAGTGAACAGAAACCTCAGTGTGTTTGATGACGTTGGCATATCAGAATTTCACAGCTGTGTTGTTGTTGATCTATGGCGGTCTCTTTCTGAGTGGCGTTTATATTGTCTGAGCGTGTTTTGGTGTGTCGTCGCGAGAGTGTCGGAGCTTGAATTAGAGCACTGTCCGTGAGGGAATTTGTAGCTAGTAAACAAATAACTGTGCTGGAATGCCCTCCCTATTCACCGGATCTAGCCCCACATGACTTTGTTCTGTTACCGAAGATAAAGGTAGTACTGAAAGAAGGAATTTGGAAGACACTGATGATATCAGAAGCACTAGGAGGGCATCTCTGAAGGCCATTCCACAAAACCGGCTCCAAATTGTTTTGAAAGGTGGACTAGTCGCTGGCATCGGTGCATAGCTCCCAAGGGGGCTACCCTGGAGACAACCACAGTGATATTCAGCACTGAGCTATGTAGTACTTTTAACGCAATGAATTCGCGAACTTTATTGTCAGACCACGTATTTCCTGCCATTGATTAAGCCCTGTGGCTCATTGCTGTGTTCACATGAATCAATCATTGGTTCCTACCCCGAACGAAATAAATGAACTCAACACTCGCGCACCCTTCTTTCAATGTCATTTTTATTGTTATTCTCCCACCCACGCGTAGGTTTTACAACTGTATTACTCAACTCACGACAAGTCTGTTTGTACGTGTATTAATTATTTCTCATACTCATTGGAAATGTCCCACGCATCCCATCTTCACTGATACGATGTCATCAAAACTGCCAAGGTCATTTTAATTGATAATATAAATATAATATGTATAACTCTCCATTTTATCGATCCTGTATGAAGACTGCTGTTGAAACAGCATCATCAAGTAACTAAATAATAATGCATTCCGTATATGTATAGTGACAAATATGAAAGAAGATAGTAATAATGATATAATCTAAATTCAGATATATTCTGCTGTTATTCAATTCATATTGTCTTGTTCGATCTAAATGTGTACCTTAGTTAGTTAGTTATTAGAGAGGGTGGGTTTCCCCATGCACTTAGACCTGTAGTGGTCCATTGTGCTTCCCTCTACGATTTTCTACCAGTCTCTATATCCTACCGGTATTGGTGCTTACCATCAGTCCCGCCCAGCCAGCGAGACCGGCTCTACTGGCTGAGAAGTATCTATAATGCTTCCCCCATCTACAGGAGGTATTAGTGACTGCTGTTGGGCGGGAGACGTCCGCAATTTTGGCTCAGTGACCTCCTTTGGAGATATGAGGTTCTTTTACGTGCCGTGAAGCTACGACACGGGACCCACGGCTTAAAGTCCCTCCCGGAGGACTTGTTCCTTGAATTTTTCCGCCCTTAAAAATTCGACGACCTTCGCCGGGTATTTGAACCCGTGTACTACGAGTCATGAGGTGGGAACGTTACCTCTGGACTACGGAGGCCGCTAAATGTGTACCTTACTACAAAATTAATGAAAATATGTAAAAACGGAGAGGTGCAATGAGTAGCCTGCATACATATGATGACCATATTTTATCATGTAATTTTATTTTGATAAAATACAGCTCAATAAATTACCGTAACACGCATATTTTCTTACTATATTTTACTTTATCTTACGCGTTTCTACCTAAAGATGATTTCAGGCTTATCGGGGTTGATTGATACAAGAAGTGTCTAATGACTTATTTTTAATTTATAAGAAAATCTGTTCACCCGTGCTTTATACAAAGCTGTTTTGTTGTGCTAAAATTATATTTTATCTACAGGACATTCTGCAAAATGTTCGTAATTACTGATTTTAGGGTTTAAAGTTCACTATTGACATAGGTCCTGATTTTGGGTAATGTCGCCGCGTGGAAGTAGAAATATTGCCTACTTTTCGGACATACACGATGCCTCCATCTTCAGGTTTGAACTGTGTACTACGAGTAATAGTTCATGTGGTCCAACGGACCTATAAGCGGAAGACAGGGACTGGTACCCAGTAGGGTCAAATTATGGACATTTTGCAGGGAAATTTGGCCAAAAACGGTCTTACGAAAAGCCTTAAAAAACCAACACCCAAGAGGGATGACCTAGTTTCTGGGGGCATGGACGTAAAACATGGGAGCCGAAGTAGTGTAGTCGGTACAGCGACTGGTTACGGGCTGTACGACCGAGGGGTCGGAGTTCGAGTACCGGTAGGGTCAAGAATTTTCTCCTCCAAATCGTCCAGGCCGGCTCTGGGTTCCACCCAACCTCCTATCCAATGGGTAAAAGGAGCTCTTTCCCCGGGGGTAAAGCTGCGGGGGCGTGGAGCTGACCACTCACCTCCAGCTAGGGTCGGGGTCAAGAAAATATGGATTTATACACCCACTCCCCCGTATGCCTTCATGGCCTAGTGCTTAGTTAAGCACAGGGACAATTTCACCTTTCATGGCCGTTAAACATACACTAAGATATATCTTCCAGAAATGCGATATGACGTTAACGGGATTCACCTGGCACCAGGTGAGTTCTTGTGACACAGTATTGAACCTTTAATTCCGTAAAGGTTGGGTAATATATTGACTAGCTGAACGACTGTTAGCTCCTCAAGACGCCGTCTGCCCCGTGGAGTTAGTCTGTAGTTTTCTTAAACACCATTAACCAATTCTTTCTTTTTTATTACAGACGAAATACTCGTAGGTATTCTGTGACGAAGGAGCTGAATTCTTAAATATTCTTATACGAATTTCCCTGTAGCAAAACTATTTAGCTATGTACCGTAGATTGTTCCAGGTGGGCGTTCTACTCACTATTTATTATAACTAATTTTTGTGTTTCTAACGTTCTTGGGTTTTAGGTTATTTCTTGTTTTCTTTACGTTCTGGAATATCTCAGGATCTTGGTCCTCTTCAGCTTCTTCTGGCGACAGTTCTGCTGATGCCTTACTATGGAACTCGAGGACCTTTCTTCCACTCTTCTCCCACTTCCGAACTCTTGAAGAGTTCTTCAATAATAGGAGATGCTTCAAGGATCAGCCATGTCCGTATGCTTCCTCCTAACAACTTTCACAGCCAATAATCGATGTTGAATAATGCAGTGACATAACACTGCAATTCTAGTAGCAAATCTCGCTGACAATATGTAGAGAGTACACGTGATGCTTGACTATGATTTCTTCTTAATAACACCGCACTCAGGGAGCAAATATTAGCCTTTCCTTTATAGCAATCTAATTTGAAATGCAAGAAACAGTATCTATGCGCAGGAATGCGTATAATGATGATGATGATGATGATAATTCAATTCAATTCATGTTTATTTACGTGCAATAACTTAACAGCACAGTGGCCAATTACAAAGTTAGCACGACTATATAAAGATACAGAAAAA
>NW_019727799.1:182781-190489 GCF_002891405.2 Cryptotermes secundus | reverse complement strand
GATATACCTCTCTATATATATATATATATATATATATATATATATATATATATCACGTTATTCCCAGGTACCCATCTCTCTTCCATTTGACGTAATCTTAAAAATTCCCATAGCATCTTCAGCTTTTAGATATCCGTGCTGCTTCTCTAACAGATTCGCAGAATATCGAGTTCTCCTTCTTTTGTCTGATGTCGCGGATGTGCTCCTTATTTCCAGGTTTAAAATTACTTCCTTTTTGTCCTATGTATATTTTATTTCTCTTGGTTACGTTGAAGTTTATACAGGGCTATTATAAATTATTTGGCTGAAAAGAGAATGGTGTATTTTCTAAACGTGTATAGATACAAACACGAAACAACTTGAAAGCAACATGGAAGCTCATAAAGTTTTTTGGGCAACATTGTAATATATCATCCGTGAGTGGCGCCCCGATCACAATCAAAGGAAAACGGCGTCTCAAGAGAAAAAGGCAATTTATGCTTGGATAGGAAGAACAGGATCCATTCCTTGGCCCCCTATATGCCCTGACCTACACCTTGAGACTTCTGAGTATAGCGATAAGAGAAACATCAGGTATACCAACCTCCGATATCACGGTCTCTTCTATAGCTTCGAGAGCGAAATTCAAAAGACTATAGCCAACGTTGGTGAGTCATATTTGCGTCAACCTTTGGAGAATTAAAAGTGGTCCACATATCGAACAAAAGCAGATAAACTTACGAGTTTCCATTCTATTTTCAAGTTGTTCCATGCTTCAGTCTGTAACCGTCTTGAAAATACACTAATTTCTTATCATTTATATAATTTACGAGTATAATACCCCTGTACATTCCATGAAATCGGGAGGTGGTGTTTGTTTTTTCTGAAGTTTCATACACGAAAATACTAAACGGATTTCAATTTAACTTAATATTGGGAGATGTATAATCCTTGTCGATGGTTTCACGGGCCACAAGGTGGGTATCATGTCATATTAATGTGCATGCAATTAGCTCTGTCCGAATGCTTACAAACCTACGAATTCCTATTGCTGTATTAAATTATTATTTACTTACATCAATAAATCTGTACAAGTACAAGTTACTGTGGGTACAACCAATAATCAGGACACCCAGTATGTAGAATATTATGGTGTCCTATCCACACATTGCGCAATATGAAGTAATTTGCTATCCGTGTACAAAAATAAATCAATTTAAGCGTCTGCCACGACCATGTAGGATTTAAGGCTGTAACAGCGGTTGTCATGAAGAGTTCTATCTTCTAATATATATTTAACGCCTTGTATAGCATCCAATATAAACCGCCGTTTCGGAGCAGTACGTCACCGCAGTCTTCAGGCTCGAAAGAAACCAGCGTGAGCCAGGTTTGTCTGTTGCCTGCTTCATGTAGGTTACTTTCTTGGCTCATTCTTCAAGCCTGAAAATGGCCGCTATATGTTCCTCCGAAACGTCGGTCATTTTCGACAGGCTACGCGGTGTTACATTCCAGAATTCCAGATGATAGAGATCTTCAAACATGTAATTATATAAGAATATTTATACTGTTGATTCAGAATTCCAGTTAAACCTTTGGCCTTTTTTTATGATTTACTAATAAAGGCTTCGCCTGCCCGTGCCAGGCACTGTGAAACAAGTATTTAAATTAAATTGGTTTCATTGTTACTTGCCACGATGAGGACGCTGCACCTTCTCGTTTGTTTGAGCGCTTAAAATCTCCATAAACATGATACAAATGGAGTATGTTTAAAAAACTCATGATTCACGAAGTTTAGGATAATAACCTCTGTTAAAGTAAAAATGTAAAGGCCTCTGTGGTTTAGTTGTTAGAGTTTCTGATTATAGATCCAGAGATCCGGGTTTGATTCCCGGCGCTATCACATTTTTTCTGATAAGTAGCGGGTCTGGAACGGGGTCCACTCAGTCTCGTGATAATAATTGAGGAGCTATATCAAGGAAATAGCGGCTCCGGTCTAGAAAACAGAAATTAACGGCCATTGGGATACGTTTGGCTGACCACGTGACACCCTCTATTCGCTAAAGTTGGCACTAATTTCGCCGACAAGCGGCGGTCGCTCGGTCGGTATAGTTCGCTTGGGAACTAAAACCATGGAGTTTGTTTTTGTTTTTGTCCCTGTGCTTAATTAATTAAGCACTATGCCATGAAGGCCTATGTGGGAGTGGATGTATATACATCTACATTTTCTTGACCTCGGCACTAGCTGAAGGCGAGCGGTCATCTTCACACCCCGGTCGCTTTACCCCCGAGAAAGAACCCTCGGTACCCATTTAACAGGAGGTTGGATGCACCCCAGAGTCGGTCTGGATGACGTGGAGAAAATTCTTGACAATACTGGGACTCGAACTCCGAACCCTCGGTCGGCCAGCCCGTAATCAGTCGCTACACATGACAAGAGGCTTGGCCTAGTATATATTTCAGTTGGGAGTTTTTCAATGGTTACTAAGTCAGTATACGATGGGGTACCCAAAAGAAACCGAACTAATTTTTTTTTGTGGGCAGAACTTTTGTAGTACCGCGTTTTGCCGCTATGAGCGCATAGAGCTAACATTCCTGAGTCGATAAGCCGACGACCGTTGCTTCAGAAGGTAAGGACTAGTTTCGGCAGAGTTTATAGTGACAACTGTTTTGTGTGATCGTCGTTTTTGCAATGGCCCCAACACNGGAGTGACTTGGAGCTCAGTTCAGCGAATTTTGACAGAAGATTTGGGAATGAAAAGGGTGGCTGCGAAATTCGTGCCACGACTGCTGACTGCTGAACAAAAACAAGGTCGCGTGGAAGCATGCTGTGCTTTGAAAGAAGAGTCCCGAAATGATCAAAACTTTTTTTTCAGCGTTTTGCTGATGTTGCTGAGGTGAAGGAAAAAAACGACGGAGGCGCTGTCAAGCATCTCAAAAGATGAATTTAGACAATGTTTTGAAAAATGGAATAAAAGACTAGACAAGTGTATTAGTGTAAGTGGAGAGTACTTTGAAGGGGATTGAAGGTTTGTGCTTAAAATTTGAAAAAATAAGTTCGGTTTCTTTTGGGTACCCCCTCGTAGCTACTAGAAGCAACTCACTACGTACCCCCCCCCACCTTTATAATTCTTAGAATGTTTAAAGGGAATTTACGCTGTAGATTTTGCTTTCCGAATTCCCTTATATAAAATGGCACTGAGAGCTATCTACAGCCAAATACTCTCTTCGAGGGCTGATCTTGCCTCTATCGTGCATTACTGTCAGTCCGTTACTTTGTTCCAGCTGATTTCTAGGCCAAAAAGGTTTGTTTAAAAGTTTGTGACAGTGGTTGATTTATTATATTAATATTACAATTGGCTTTGCCTGTTGTCTGTGGCAGATATAAGATATTGGATGTTTCGGATGTCAGTTCAGCTCNTCCGAGTACTTCGGTTTCTCTTTCCAATTCTCTGAATGTCACAGATTATTATTATTATTATTATTATTATTATTATTATCATCATCAGTTGGGTGAGACAGTGAGACACTACTGGCCTATTGTACCAGCCCCAGATGATAGATGATGGCGATTGTGGAGCAATTGGTGGAATGAAGATTGTCAGGGGAAACCAAAGTACTCAGAAAAACCTGCCTCAGGGCCATTTTGTCCACCACAAATCCAACATGACCAGACCCGGGCTCGAACTCGGGGCGCCGTGGTGGGAAGCCGGCAACAAACCGCCTGAGCTATGGCGAGGTCATAATGTCAGAGTTGCTAAACTCTATCCTGCTTTGGGAAGCAACCTCACGGCAAGTCATTTCAATATTGGCTTGTTGTTGGAAAGACACATATTGCCAGGTATTCTGTTGAGCTATGTAAGTCACCTTTATTTGATGTGGTTCAAATTGGAAAACGGCAGAGAGGAGGGAACGCAATCTACACTTGAGCGGGCACTTCTAGCACTCAAATCACACACCGCGCTCACACAAGTCTCGCAACTTCAGCAGGACGAGTCTCTGGATGCATATTACACTGTAATGGGGAGCTGTAGCAAGTGTTGAAGGGAACGCTGTAGTTATGTGTAAGCAGAAACGATCCCAATGCTCCACTCACGCTGACAAGCAAGATAAGAGATTCTGATTCTCGCTCACGTCCCGTTGCGTTTCCTCCATCGGCTTCGTAGCCGTTCTCGACGGTGTCGTTGTTCTAATGGGAGCTTTTGTCGGGATGGACGCGCGTGCCGGCGCTCGGCAACCCTCCTCCTCCTCTCTCCGCAGAGTGCTGTCTGTCACGGAGTGAGTGGAGGACATCTGGAGTGGGCCGCAAGTAAAGATCCCTCTTGCACACTTTCCTGAACTAGAAGCTGCGGTACAGTACCATAAATATGATCTAGCAGATCAGCATATATAAACAGTCATGCCCATTATTCAGACTAGAAGTGTTCTTCAGTGAAGTCGTATGCATCGAACTTGGAGAAATCTCCACGAATCATATGAAGGTAAAGTCACGTCGGACTGCAAATTGTTTTCCATTCACCGCCTTCTAACAAGAAGCTACCGGAACGTCAAAATCCAGAAATCATTTTTATTTATTTATTGTCTTTATTATTGTTGATTGAAGCCGAGATAGCATAGTTGATATAGCGACTGGCTACGGGCTGGACGACCGAATGATCGGAGTTCGAGTCCCGGTGAGGTCAAGAATTTTCTCCACGTCGTCCGGACCGGCTCTGGGGTGCACTTAACCTCGTATCCAATGGGTACCAGGGGATATTCCCCCGGGGTTAAAGCGGACGGGACGTGAAGCTGACCACTCACCAACTAGTGCCGAGGTGAAGAAAATGTGGATCTATACATCCACTGACCCACAGGCCTCCATGGCCTAGTGCTTAATTAATTAAGCATAGGAAAACTTTACCTTTTCCTTATTACTGTTGGTTAGTTTATGAGTGGTAATAACATGATCATGTAGCGTATAGTGGTAGGATTATTGGTAACTGAGGAATTGCAAAGCATTTGGAAGGAATTGGTCGTGGCCTAATCGAGATAATATCCCGATATTTGCCTGGAGGTGTTAAGGAAACCACGGTAGCTGCTGTCCGATATAAATTCGAACCGAGGAGCTCTCGAAGAGAAGTCTAGAGACTTACGGCTTTACCAAACGATTTTTTATTAGTTGAGCTGTACAGTGTTGACTGATACGATGGTAGGCTTCACGATACAATAATTTGCTTGAAGGTACTGGGAAAGCCCAGTAAAACATAAATGAAGAGACATGTTTCTGTGCCGAGACTTGATTATGAAGCATAAGTGACACCCACTTGACGCCAATATACGGTGTCAGGCTTCTTATTCAGTCACGGCTGCCTCAAGGGTCATGAACTGTTCTTGCATAAATTAAGATATTATAATAGTACAGATCAATATTTGATCAATATCAATATTTGCCAGGCTAATTTGCAGTCCTACTGGCACACCCAACTAATAATAGGAATCAGCAAGTCAAAGGACTGTTAATACACTGTAATGACACTCTCTGGTGGACAGGCGTGTGCCAATTTGTTTCGATTAGAACACTAATTATTTTTGTAATAACACACGTCCCGCATCCATCATCCGGTTTCAGTATCACAGTCGCGGCCTCATTTCGTATGTTTGTACAGAGGGCGGTGCTATAAATCGAACTGGTCACTCCTTTAGCGGGTTATTCGGGTGTTCTTTCAAATTTCCTTGCGCCGAAGAGCCCTATCTCCAGGGATATAACCGGAGATCTCCTTGAACACACTGGACTTTTCAATGTGTGACGCATCTTCAAAGATGTTTCAGACAGAGAATAGACCAGTTCTTACTTTCTAAACGGGGTTTTAAAGTTCCGATTATAACAGGAGGCTCGCTCGATGGGCAAATATATATAACCGGTGTTCTGCAGGTGCCGGTTCGGGATTGACACCGACTATCATGCCCAAAATATTTCTTGTCTTTCCTCAGTGTCTTCAAACGAATTCCAGAACAGTGCTGTAAATCTGGCCACGATAACTACCTCATATTCTTTCCATTTAATTTTTCGGTATCATCAAATCGTTTGATGATACATAGCCTGAGTTGCTGACGGTGCCGTTATACAAACCGATAATAACGGTGATATTGGAACACTGGTGCTACAATAAAATACTTGCGTGTAATTTCTGAAGAAACCAACAGAGTTCAGCGCCGAATTTCATCATTAAAATGAGTTTCATAGAAAAACCACCTGGAATTAAAACATCTGGTATTATGCTCTTCATTATTCACTCACTCACGGAGCTGAGCCCTTCTTGAGAAGCCGTCAATTGTGTAGCTACTCACTAACTTCCCTGCATTTTACGGAACGCGAAGGTTCATTACCGTGTTCACAGGAATCTTCAGTACAGCGTTAGACCTGTGTGTCGACATTTAAGACAGAATGATATATCTTGAGCTGATGGCTGGAATTTTAGGTGAAGAGCCTGAGAGGAAGACACGTTAGAGACCTAGACATGGATTGGAGGATACTAACTAGATGCGTCTTAAACAAATCGGATGTGAGCGTATGGGCTGGAGTCTTCCGGTCTGGGCCAGTTGCTGGCTGCTCTGAAAAGACGATGAAACTACGGTTCCACAGAACTCAAGGACTTTCTTCGTTAGCTGAGCGACTATTAGCTTCTGAAAGAGTCACTTACTTACTTACGGAGCTGAGCCCTTCTTGAGAAGCAGCCAAATCTGCAGTTACTCAAGAATCTCCCAGGTTCATTTCCCGAAGATTCATTATCGTGTTCACAAGAGCCTTCCACTGGTCCTCATCCTGAGCCAGATCACTTCAATCCATACCATCCCATCCTATCTCTCTAGAATCCATTTTAATAATGTTCACCCACCTACGCCTTGGTCTTCGCAGTGATCTCTTTCCTTCTGGTTTTCCCACCAACATCCTATATGCATTCCTCTTTTCCCAAATTCGTGCTACATGCCCTGCCCACCTCATCCTTCTTGACTTGATAATTCAAATTGTAGAAGAGGAAGTTAGTTACGTTAAATACGAAATCATGAAGAATGAAACTTCAAACTGTCTCCTTGCCTTTTTACTATGCATTATGTTGTGCTTACGAGTAGAACATGACAACTGGCATTGTTATGGCATAATACATACGGTTTTCACTTTGAGTTTTCTTTAAATTCATTTTGTTTCAATTTCTAATACACTTACATCTTCAACTCTTTAACATTTAAAACGTTTTAGACGGTGTATAATAACTCTGAATCATGCGCTGCGTACATATTTAATAAAAATATTCGCTAATCCTTATAGTGCAGATTACGAATGTAACCGCCCTCCAGGGTAAACTCTGCACCTTGGGTTGATAAAAGGAACGCATAAAATTAAGAGCAAATAAGAAGAACAGAAAGGAGGAATGAGGAAATTAATTACTTGACTTCTCAACGTGTTCCTACTTCAGGGGTTACAGTCATGCACACGCTGCAGACGAGTTCCTACTCCCGCAATTAGAGATTCTACTCGAAATTCGGATACTCTTTCCGTAGACTGAATTAAAAGCACTGAACTCCACACAAATATTTACTTATATTCTTATGTGGGAATGGATGGCGGGCAATGAGAGTAGAAAGAGAAACCAGACTTACAGCTTGTGATATTAGATCTATGGGACGAATGCACTTGTACACAAGAAGAAAAAATGAAGATGTATTGATAAAAAATAAAAAAGACCCAACAATG
>NW_019727799.1:179898-182700 GCF_002891405.2 Cryptotermes secundus | reverse complement strand
TTTTTTTTCCTTAGCACTACAGCCCCAGTGGACCTAGGCCTACCTCCATGAACTCCGTTCACTTCGGTTTTTCTAGATCTTACACATACGGTAGGACTCCTTGGGCGAGTGATCAGGTCGTCGCAAGGCTTCTACCTGAACACAAACACAGAAAAACGCACACAAACATCCATGCCCTGAGTGGGATTCGAACCCACGATCCCGACTTCCGAGCGAGCGAAGACAGTGCATGCCTTAGACCGCTTGGCTACCGTGACCGGCATTTAAGTGTTTACTCACAGTTAATTATCTATAATTTGTACTAAGATTAATGCTGAAACGCCATGCATATGTCTACCAGAGATAGGGGCCTAAATGTTTGACTTCCCCTTTCAAATAATAATTTTTCTTATTGCGGAAGTAAATAAGAGCATGTTTATTTGAAACGCTGAAAGCCGCATTCAAGTAACATTCCGTAAGTAATAATACTACTTCTTTTCATTTTGAACATAAATTAAAATATCATAGCCTGTTCAATGCACGTATGTTCTGTTAGCTATCCTGATATGACCGTTACTTGGCCTAGAACTCAGTCTGGAAGTCCATAAGAACTTGATCCACCCCGTACAGTTCCACTGCACTTGAGATTTAGACCACTTTTTCATTAAGAAAAATGCAAGCTTAAGAAACCACAATGCAACCTTCCAGGATTTCAACTTTAGTAAGACCCGATGGATTTTCATGAAATTTTGCCAATGAGGACAATCCCAGTGTTTTTCTTTCCAATATCCTAAACAAAAAAAAACTCCGTGGCTTGAGTCCGCAAGCGAACTATACCGACCGAGCGATCGCCGCTTGTCGGCGAAGTTAGTGCGAACTTTTGCGGATTGAGAGGGTCGCGTGGAGACAGCAAAAAATCTCCATGGCCATTAATTTCGGTATCATAGACCGGAGCCGCTATTTCCCTGAAATAGCTCCTCAATTATCTCCACGAGGCTGAGTGGACCCCGTTCCAAACCCATTACTTCTCAGAAAATCTTGTAGCGCCAGGAATCGAACCCGGGACCTCAGAATCTGTAGCCAGGAACTCTGACCACTAGACCACAGAGGCGGTCCCTCCCAATATCATAAGCTTAATAATAACAACGAGACGGGCTCATCAACTTTTGACGTGGGAGCGATACTAGCTTAGCTTTATCTAAGGGATTGGAACTATATCTGGTAAACAGTCTTCGTAACATTTGAAACTTTACTTGAAGCAACCCTTTCTGAACGCGAAACGACATTTCACCCGAATCAAATCGATATTATGTTTATGTTTAATGACAACTAACCAGTTGTTTGTGATAAGCATGTGAAATTTATATAGAAACAGCATATTCATTTCCTCTCTGCCAGGAAAGATGATGATGGTAATGATGGTAATTCGATTTAGTTCAATTGAAGCCTTATTTACGTGTAAACTTAACAGCCCGAAGGCCAATTACAAAGTTAGCACGAGGGAAGGAAAAACACACAACACAAAATATGATAAAGTTAACATAAATCAGCTAAATCCTTTATTATTTATATGTGTCGAGTCAACCCCCATAATAATAATAATAATAATAATAATAATAATAATAATAATAATAATAATATAATCTATAACACATTTTCAAATATAAGCAGTAAAAATTGTACACCGTAAGAATATTCGCTACTTCAGCATGCTACCCCGTAAGCGAAACTGAATTTCACTCTCGGATTATAGAATTATGTTGCCTGACTGTGACAGTAATAGAAGATTTAGATGACTAAAACTCAGTACAATAGGAAACTGGGCTTTATTTGTTCTACCTGGAACTCGTTTCTCCAACATCTGACGCATGCAGACAATCTGATAATTAGCCCGCTGTACTAACAAGTAAACCTACAACAAGCGTTTCATTTCACTGCTGTGGAAATTCACCCTTATTTCAGAACGCACTGAAAAGCTTGTGGATCTCATAACGTAAGCCTAATATTTATTTTATGTATGGTTTATTTAATGACTCTCTTAGTAGCTCAGTCCACACAGAGTTGGACCGGAGGATGGTAAGTCAATAATGAACTGGCAAGAATGTAGTCGAAAGCGGTAATGGTGTAATTTGAAGTAATATCTCGCCATTTTTCTGGATTGACTGAGGTAAATTACGAAAATCAGAGCCCGATTAGCCGGATTCAGGGCCGAAATTTGAACATCCGAGCATTCCAAATAAGAAACGGAAATATAATCTAATAGACGTTGCCGTTCTGTACGACATAATAAGGATAATAATAGAAAGCAGTAAATGAAGAGTTTTAAGTTCCTAAAAAATTACTTGTTGCAGGCTTGACATTCCGATGTAAAAGCAAAGTGAATATTATTAACGTGTATAGCTAGGCAACGGCGCGATGAACATCTCGCGTAAGCGCGCTCAACAATAGGACGGATGTTTATAGCACGTTGCTAGGCAACAGTAAGCGGGCCAATTGACTGGCCAGATGACCGCAACTATATAAGGGAGCCAGTTGTCTGTAGGATATAGCGACGAGTAGTTGCAGAAGAATTAGAAGTCAGCTTGTGAAAACTTAGTATGTGATTAGAAGATTTAGTCACAGTGAGACTGTTTCAATTCCGTTACCAGGTTAAGACTAGTGAAGACTTAGAATCCTAGTGGGTGTGCAACCGTGAACTGTAAATTGTGTAAATCAGCAGTAGCTCTGTATTAATTGTAAGTACAAGTTGACTGCATAAGGTGTTAACAAATCTATTCACCAATCCAAACCACGTCTATAGTCACTAATACACGTGACAATAGT
>NW_019727799.1:144164-177552 GCF_002891405.2 Cryptotermes secundus | reverse complement strand
GAGTGTTAAACACTGGCAGTCTCTGTCTGTGCCCTATCTTAAAATGAGGTTGGAGGGATCTTAGAGACGGAAGTAAAGGGCGCAGTACATACGCCACCGCAGTATGTTGATGTCTAAGGAGTGAAAAGGACAGGGGAACAGCTGGGCTCAGATGGCGACGTGGTGAAAGGACGATTCATCATTAGCAGAGAAGAAACAAGAGGGGTTGAAATATGTGAAGGCATTTACCACCGGATGTCTAGGTCACATACAAACAACTTGCACACACCCCAAACGCCGAAACGTTCCAAAATAATTGAGCTCTGGTGCACACAGTAACCAAAAGAATGCCTTATACGGACGTTCATGTACTAGAGTTTAACGTAAAATAGTTCTGAAAACAAGGGAATAAATTTTGATGTGAAGAATGTAAATCGCATGCTTTTCAATAGACCGCCTCTGTGGTCTAGTGGTCAGAGTTCCTAGCTAGAGATCCAGAGGTCCCGGGTTCCATTCCCGGCGCTACCAGATTTTGTGAAAAGTACTGGATGTGGAACGGGATCCACTCAGCCTCGAGAGGATAATTAAAGAGTTACTTCAAGGAAATTGCGGCTGCGGTCTAGAAAACCGAAATTAACGGACGTGGGGATTCGTTGCGCTGACCACACGATACCATCAATCCGCTAAAGTTGGCACTAACTTCGTCAACAAGAGGCGGTAGCTCAGTCGGTATAGTTCGCTTGCGGACTAAAGCCACGGAGCTAGTTTTTGTAATAACATTTAAAATGAAGTAGACTTAAATCTCGAAAACACGGCGAAAATAATAATACTGTAAATTTCCCTTATGTTCCCTCACGTTTACTGTGGAGTAAACAATATTAAGTAATAAGTAATATTACTCTATATGTTACTAAGAGCAGTGCTCTGTTTTGAAGAATGAAGATATGCCTTACACATTATAATGAAACAAACCGTGCTATATTTTGGTTAAAAAGAACGAATTCTCAGAGATACGAATATTAAAATATACATATTTTATAGCAATGGATCAGACACAAAGAACACTCATGATAATTGGAAAATTCCCTAAAGCGAAACGTTCTTTGTTATATTTTCTTCTTTATCTAAGTCTTATTCACTTTCTTGGTTATCGCTTGGACCCCAAATAATTCTGTTACTTTCTGTCCTAATGGCCATGTGACTCAATTTCATTCCATTATATTCCATTTCACTTCATTCCATTCTATTCTTCTATTCTATCCTTTGCACTTCATTTCATTCCATTCCACTTAATTTCATTCCATTCATGTGTTTTGTACTTCTTATACCCCTATTCCATTTTGTTCCGCCTGTGAAGCTCTTGTCATAATCCTTTTCTAATAATATGGGGCTTTCCTTGCAAATATAACATGACTGGTCATGTCAACAGGTGAAAAGTACTTTATCCCGTGCCATAATCCATATTAGTAATGTTCTGGAAGCATAATTTTATGTACGTTACTCCAGTGAGTAGATTCAGATATCAGATTCCCTACCAAGATACTCACCGCCCTTTATGTAACCAGCAAATCCATAGCCCTACTGAGTAGTTCCCGCTACTGGACCCTAGGTGGACACAGTTACCCTTTTGTGATCTATTTCGGTAACATTAATTTCAGTATTATACTCTCGTCTATTCCTAAGTCCCTGTAACATGCCGTGAAGGACCATAGGTTTGTGAGACTCTGAGGCTCTCACTTCCAACTAGAGTCGAGGTCAAGAAAATGTGGAGCTATACATCCACTACCCCATACGCCTTCATGGCATAGTGCTTAATTAGTTAAGCACAGGGTCAACTTTACCTTTACCTACACCTAAGTATCCTNCCTGTTGCAATTGTTTAACTTGACGTCCATGTATTTATTGTCCGTCAATATTGCAACACTTGTTTATTCACTACTTAATTTTAAATTTAGTTTAACATTTAAGTAGTGAATAAACAAATGTTGCAATATTGACGGACGATAAATACATTGACGTTAACTTAAACAATTGCAACAGAATGCTGATATACAAATTATGTGTACACATTTCTCACGTTCCCCTGTGCAGAAATTTAAATACCGTAAACTCTTTTACAAATCTGATCCTTGCTTTTGATTACATACTACTTAAAACTGTATTTATTAAATCCTGCAATCGAACTTTCAATAGTTATGTTTCATCTTGCGAGTATTACCGATATTAGTGTAAACGGACTTCTTGTAAATTACGAGTGTGCCTGCCCACTGTAACACAAAATGGAGTCCGGTTAAGAGATTGTAATAAAATCCGTTGTTCTTACATCCAATGAATATCCATTCAACTAATGCACGATTATTTACTGCACACAGGTGAAATAAATATTTCATTCAAATACTTTTAGGAAGAACAGGTTGTTCGTGGGTCTCGTCTCAGACAACCGACAAGTACTCTATCATTCTGGCTACTCTCCAGCATGTTGAACAACCAAAAGTTGCAGAACAGGGATATGAGAATAAAAATGACTTAAGCTGGGAGAAAATTAGGCAAAGTACACAACTGAAGAATGCTGTCTTGTGTGATGTGTCGCCTATAAGGCAATAAATCGACGTTTCGGAGGAACGTATCCTGAAGATGGAGGCAATGCGTTCATCCGAAACGTCGGTTTATACAATATCTACACTGCGCCACAACCCAGAAACGACATTCTTTATAGTCATCGCTGTGAAAGCCTCAGATCTTACGAAGTACGCAACTTATCATGAAATATCTACTTGTATTTTACAGTCCTAATATGAAGCATATGTGTACACATAAATATATTGTTACGTATTTGAGAGGGTGTGCTTGACTAATACACAAATTTTGGATTGGATTATTGTATTTATTGCACTTATACGCTCAACTCGTAACTACAGTTAATTATAGCGCTATTGCTATTTCCACACTTTACAGTTCACTGTTACACACATCAGTGTCCTCGCTCTATTACAGTCTCCATTATCCGATTCCGAGCAACAGATTTTTACACAGGAACTGTAACAGCCTCCCTGGCTCACACATTCCAAATATCACTGTACTATAGCACACGCAAAGTCTTCAAATCACCCGCTAAATTTTCTCTTCACAGGTTGACTTTCAAGTCTCAGCTGAACTGCACAGGATAATTCTGATGCCTCAATTCATCAATTCAGTTCTTCTGCTCTCAAGCTCATATTCTGGCAGGCTGGCCTCCCGAAATTCATCTGACTCAAACGACCTCTTTTGTCCTTTTTAAAACCACTGGGCAAGGACAGCATAGAAAACACGGCTCCTTTACTGTTTCCTGTATTCATATCCGTGGAAATGAATTTGCTCAGATGTTTCATAGCAATGGCTGTACGCGTCACACCTCGTATCATGACATTTTCTTTATTGTTGCGTGCGGGCATTGCCTAGCAACGGCTGTTTCTCTGCCTCCACAGTTCTTGCTTTGAACAAATACGCCACAATATAATATAAACTAAATATATTCTTTCGAAAATATTCTGCAATATTATTTTTTTATTGCTAGTGGTGTGGGACTAAGTCCCTTGCACTGCTGCCACTTCTGGCCTATTGTACCAGCACCATATGATAGGTGAGGGTGATTGTGGAGCAATTGGTGGAATGAAGATTGGCAGGGGAAACCGAAGTACTCGGAGAAAACCTGCTCCAACGCCACTTTGTCCACCACAAATTCCACTTCACCAGACCCGGGATCGAACCCGGGTTGCCGCGGTGGGAAGCCAGCGACTAACCGCTTGAGCTATGGCGCGGCCTGCAATATTATTAGTGCTATTCAAAGCGTGTCTAAAATAAATACAGTTACGTCATGCTATGATGCTAATGGCCTTATACGAGTATATTTGGATTATGCTGTTTAGTGTGCAGAAGTGTTAAGACGCATAAGCTTCTACCGTGTGTGAGTGACAGGCTCAGTATCGAATTTTAGCTAAATATTAATTTATTCTTCATGATCTGAAACGTATCTGCAAAAATGATTCCTGTAAACTGAAATTTTAGCGCTGGCATTAGTCTAATGTTCTCGATTCCGGCTAAAAATGTCTGAGGGTGTGTTGCTCAGATGCGAGTTATGTTGCTTTCATTATCGAGACAATACACCTAGTTAATGATGAATTGGACGGAAGCGATAATGACCTAACGAGGGTATTATCTCGGTATCTTCCAGAATGGGCTGAGGATAACCACGAGATAATAGTCATGATAGCCTGTGACGTAGCCAAGATTCAACTGAGCATCACTCGAGCCGGTAGCTAGTCCGTCTCTTCTATTACATTTTGCTTTATATTGGGTTCATTTTTATAGATTTGCCTGTGTATTCGACGCGTGTAGGATAGGTTAGGTTGTTCGATTAAACCTGATTATGCTGCTGGATTACCGATTGATAGACTCGGTAAGGAACCTCAGCACCCGCCTTCAGAACTGCTTTACTACGTTCACGTAGCAGAAGGAACGCTACTTGAACCACTGAGAATGCCTGCCGGCAACATTTCACAATTATTCAGGGTTTCTGTCCCTTCAATAGAGGAAGTATACAAGGTAAACAAAAAACCGACAAGCTGGAAGTCATAAAGAAGCAGAAAAGGTCATTTGGCTTATTTTCTGAAGAACGGGGTAGAAGATTGTCATATGAAACCGTTCTGGCATCTCTACAACAATGAAAAATACTTGTCCTTTCATACTGTTATTGTCAAATATAGTTAAGAAATCTCCTGTTTTTGTAAACATAATGTTCCAGTATTGATAAGCCGAAATGTGGCTGTAATCTGGCTTATTTCCGGAAGCATTCACGTCTCGACTGCAAGGACCCGTTTCAGTTCACAAGCTGGGGCCTATTAAACTGATTCGGTCCTACAACGTTAGACGGAAGGTGAAGAAGGATGCTGAAGAAACAAGACGTGAACGGAAGCGATCATCAAGTATTTTAAGACATTATTTGAGAATTTTTACGATTAGACCGAAAAAGTATAACAATAATGAGCTATGGTTCGAGAATTGAAATCGGACTTTTACCTCGTTTGTCCGTCTATTAATTACAGATTCACGAAACGGATTGTCATGAAATATTGGAGACGTTAACTAAAATTTGTCGATATATTTCGACTTCAGTTTTAATTCGAATAAAAATAATCGAGACTTTATATAAACATTTAGATGTATCCCATTAAACCGATGAAGTATCTGCCTGATGCTGAAATTTTGTAGAGCACGTATGCGCGGTTTATCAAGTAACTCGCTCCAAGCTAACTGAATTCGTTCCAGCATAAGCTCTTTCTAACAAAAGATGTCGGAAGCGTTAAACACAATTTATATCGAAGAAANCTTATTACGCTGATTGAAGCAAGGATTTACCTGCGGGCTCATATACAAAAACCTACCAATGGAGGAAATCAAGAAATCACACCCATACACACATGGAGCTGAACCCTCCTTGAGAAGTCGCCAATTGTGCAGCTACTCAAAAGCTACCCAGCATTTTATGGAACCCGAAGGTTTATTACCGTGTTCACAAGTGCTCACCATTGGTCCCTATCTTGAGTCCAACCAATCCGATCCATACCATCCCATTCTATCTCTCTAAGATCCATTTTAATATTGTCCTCCCACCTACGCTTTAGTCTTCCCAGTGGTCTCTTTCGTTCTGGCTTTGCCACCAATATCCTACATGCATTCCTCTTCGCACCCATTTGTGCTACATGCCCTGCCAATCTCATCCTCCTTGACTTAATCGTTCTGATTATGTTTGGAGAAGAGTACAAGTCATGAAGTTCCTCATTATGCAGTTTCCCCAATCTCCTGTCACTTCATTTCTCTTCGGTCCAAATAGTCTCGTCAACACCCTGTTCTCTAATACCCTCAGTCCATGTTCTTTCCTTAACGTCAGAGACCACGTTTCACAACCACAGGCAAAATTATAGTTTTGTATATTCTAATGCCATCATGTTCGGTGGGTCCCTTGCCAACATGGCATGGCGCATCCTAAGGGTGCGGATGGAGAAGATGCCCTCCAGGTATGAAGGGAAGCTGCGAATATATTGAATCAGCAGTCGCGAACAGCCGATAAGGGATGGTACACCAGCTTGGGGGTTGGGCGTAAGGCTAACAACTCCTCACCGTAAAATATAAGCTTGTTACGAGAATGTTAAAGAAGCTTCGGGAATCAACAAATATTTGCAATAATTTCCTTGATAACCGTAATGTAAATGTCATACAAAACAGCTCTTTTCTTGGAAACGGTTGTATGAATAACGTTCGTTAGTCGTGTGGAGTTTTATATTGCTACATTTGGCAAGCCTTCTGTGAAACAATGAAATTGTCCTTGCACAGCATGTGACGTACATGTGTATGTGTTTGTGTTGCTGTTCAATAAGCTCAATCAACCTTAATTAGGAATTCCAGTTAGTTGTAGGCGTACGTTTTTCAACAATCTAATTATGAAATGCATTACCATCATTACTGTTCTCGACTGAGATTTATCGGACATAAATTCCTTTAATAATAGGGTTACAAAATTCCTGACCCATATAAAATCAGCGTCACTCGTGTTTGTACCATATACATGAAGTGCCTCGCCTTTCATTCTCGTTTTGAACCTCCATGGCAAATACTATCAAACTATACGAAGTTACAATGGAGTAATATTTTTCCGTGCTAACAAATACGCAAACAACGCTATAGTATGTTCCGTTGCTGTGTAACGGCGCTGCAAACAGGCCTTCCCAGCAATAGAGAGGTTGTGTTTTCTGCATGGTCCGTGCAAAGTTGTTATAAAGGAGAGTTCAGTTGAATCGAATTAGTTGTCTTTCGAGATGCCAGACTGCCAGGACATGCGCTTGGGAGCAGAGGAAATGAATTGAGTCGAGTCTTCGGAATTTGCAGCTGCAGAATAAAGACACGAAAGGAATTAAGCTGTGAAAAGAAGGCTTCTTGTGTGATTTAAGGTGACAGTGAGGCTGTTATAAATCCGTTGCCAGGATACGACTAGTGAAAACTGAGAACAATAGTGTATGTGTAACAGTGAACTCTAAGTGTGTAAATCAGCGATAGCGGTGTAATCGTTGTAGTCTCGAGTTGTGTGTATAATGTGTCAATAAATCCAGTCGTCTAATCCAAAAACCGTCTGTAAGTCACGTGCACCCCCAAATCGTGGCACTATTAATTTCTTTAAGTTTATACTAATTATGATGTATATCATAATGTATCTTGCCTCAGAAGCATATTTGATGGCTTGCCAACTTGCCGTTACAAAGGAACCACTATCCGGTAGTGTAATCCAAAGATTTCACACCACTGACAAGAAAATCCGGCGTTAAATGCCAATCTCCTGAGGCAATTCCATCCATTTTCTACACCATAACACTTTTCCTTTCATCAATTTTAGTGTTATTTTTCATTCATCTCCCCGGTATTCCAAGTGGCCATGTAATGTGCCGTTTCTTCACCAAAATTCCGTATGTATTTCATGTCTCCCCATTCAAGCTACTTGTCCAGTGCATCTTAGCTTCATAGATTTCATTTCTCTATTATCTGTTACAATTTGTCTGTTTACAAGTGTTTACACGAATCAAATTTGTTCTAAAATTTCAACAAAATATTTTTAAACCATAATTCATGGCCTGTTAAAGGGATAGCTTTACTTTTTTACTTTTACTTGTAAAGAGACTAATTGTAATAATTTATAAATATTTTAATGTATTCATGCACATCACTGTGGTTGTTGAAGGGTCAGATTTTACATTCATGACATTATGATGATATTGTGTGTGTATATGTATTGATATTGAACATAAACATTGTAAGAGTAGTTTCCGCCTGTATTGATATATCCTTCTGAAGATGGTCTCTAAGACCGAACACGTCAAGGATGAAACATGAAAACAGAGAGAAAGAAAATAACCTTTATCAGTCGCACTGGACGGGGTTGATAACCTTTTATAATATTTCTAGTGTGACGGACCAGGATGAACCAAATCACATAATGGGTATTTTACAATATAACATTTATATCAGTATAATGAATCAACCCCTTTCACAAAACTTAAATAATCATTGCATGCAATTTAATTACTAAGGGTAGGGTTCCTAGAGAGGAAAATGTGAAGTTAGCTACTATGCCCACATCGGAGTTTAATCCTTATAAAACTTACAATAAAATTACTTCAGCCACTCGTTTCTCATCAACGTAGGAAATCGATACACATGTGAGTCGAAAAGCATTGATAAGCTGACTTATTGCATTGTGTGTCTGGGATGGACACTGCTTCTACCCTGCTTCTACCCACATTATTTTCCCTATTTCTGTTACTGTCTCTTGTTTTGAGAGGCTTTCTCTGCTTCAGTTTCGCCCCACAAGTTTCACTCTTACTGTCGTGTTTTATCAGTTAAGAATATGTTGCTGTCCTGTTCAACCAAGTAAACTGGACTCACTAAGACAAAGGAACGAAGACGTATATAACTCACTGTTTTCAAAGATAAACTTAATGAGCTATAAACCACAAGAACCGAGCTTGTATCTTCATTCGTGAGAACCGAGGAAATTAAATTTTGTATCTCACGTGCTCTATTTCTTATGTTCCGTTTTCAACAAAAAATGCCTTAAAAACTTCATACTGGTTTGAAAGAGGCATTTTCATACAGGATTTTCAGATTCTATATTTAATGATGCTAATTAATCTTCTAAACAAAAATGTGGTAACATGTTTTAATTTCCGAAAGGTGAAAAATGTAATATCGAAATATCCTTTAGATGCTATAGTCTTGAAACAATACATCAACTACAGCTCAGTGGTCTTCATATTTAATTGATATTGTTCAATCCACTGAATACCCATGGCTAGGGAAAAGTTAAGAAACTTTATATTTCAACTTTCTGTTTATTTCATGCTGTGATTATACCATAGAAGTGATTGTTTTCAGTCTTATAAACTCTGAAGAAACAAGGTTAAAATAAGTCGACTTTTTCTACATCCAGTGTTTCTGGATGCAACAGATGAATACATTCTATGGGCTGCATTTCAGGATAAAATTGCTCAAAAGTCTTTAAAAAACCTATACACTCCGGGCTCCATTTCTTTAACCCACACCGTGGGTCTGGGAGCCGCCTTACTTGCCCCCTGCCGACGTAAGCGGGCCGGTTCACACTTAACCTGAAGACGGAGCAACATGATTAACTAAAACGTCGATATCAGCCTACATGACTTCGCGGTGTCATAATCCAAAACACCTCAATTTAATATTTTTTTTTCCTGTGGCGCTACAGCCCCAATTTGGGCCTAGACCTACCTCCATGAAACTATCCGTTTCACTTCGGTTTACTAGATCTTACACATGCGGTATGACTCCTTGGTCGAGTGATCAGCTCGTCGCAAGGCCTCTACCTGTAGACAAACACAGAAAAACGCACACAAACATCCATGCCCTGAGTGGGATTCGAACCCACGATCCCGGCTTCCGAGCGAGCGAAGACAGTGCACGCCTTAGACCGCTCGGCTACCGTAACCGGCTTAATATTATTTATCATCATCAATTTTAATAACGCAGTTTACTTCACATAAATAATGGAACAAAATTTGAGTTGAAAATTCTGGCAGAAAGAGGAACTCTTGGAATAACTAGACACAGATGTGATAACACATAAATAATGGAACAAAATTTGAGTTGAACATTCTGGCAGAAAGAGGAACTCTTGGAATAACTAGACACAGATGTGATAACACATAAATAATGGAACAAAATTTGAGTTGAACATTCTGGCAGAAAGAGGAACTCTTGGAATAACTAGACACAGATGTGATAATATTAAAAATATATTGTAAGTAAATAGGACGTGTTGCATCTACTAGATTTAATTAGCTCAAAATAGGATCTAATAACGGTCCCAGTTTCTATACAAGGGATGGAATTTCAAGACAACATGAATTATCATCATCCTCTCGAGAAAAAATCTGCCTGAAGAACTAACCGATTGGTTGGTTAGTTAGTCAGTTAGTTAGTTAGTTAACTAGTTACGCGTGTAGCTACTAGTAATTCAGTTTTTAATAACAAAAGGTGATCGGCTGATTTTATACCTGAGTACTGTGTTGTGGTCTAGACGATAAGTCGAGAGAGAGCAGTATGATAGCAAAGAGTGACCGTGGAGGTGTCATGAGTAACTGTTTCAGCTCGTTTCCTAGCAATATTCCGAAATGATTAGGCAAGAGCCATTCAGTATGTTTAGACATATTGGCCTACGTATCCCCCAAGAATAAGAAGAGATGCTGGAAACACAATGAACAGAAGAAAATGCCACATTCAATTCGAATATTGGAAAGGGGCTCCAAGGCACAGCAGTCCAAATTGGGGAGAAAGAGGAGGAAGTGCAGAAAGAATCACGTAAACCGACCAAGAGGTACTCCACTCGCACGCGTCATTATCACTTTCTTTTTCCTTGGCACTACAGCCCCAGTGGGCCTAGGCCTACTTCCATGAACTTCTCCGTTCACTTCGGTATTTCTAGATATTACACTTTCGGTAGGACTCCTTGGGCGGGTGATCAGCTCGTCGCAAGGCCTCTACCTGTACACAAACACAGAAAAACGCACACAAACATCCATGCCCTCAGTGGGATTCGAACCCACGATCCCGGTTTCCACGCGAGCGAAGACAGTACATGCCTTAGACCGCTGGCTACCGTGACCGGCTCATTATCACTTACCGTGCACAGATCAACATAGGCTCTTTAAGCAAATTCATTCTTCGTATTCAGCTACATAAACATACTTTTGAATTTGTAGCGTGACACGACGCATTAACCACGTCACAGCTATGTTTTGTATGGAAGGAATTTCAATACCGAATGTGAAGTTTCATAAGTCACAGAGTTTTATTGATGCTGTGAAATCATAACTAAAGCTCTTGGAATACATTTGACTGTAAAGTTTTCGGCTCCATAAGCATAAGCCAGACGTAAGTGCCTTGTAAGGGAATCACGTTACATAATGAGGATAAAGCACCAGTAAATTTCAAAGCCTGTCAGAATCTAATGGTAGCTGCAGAATTTGCACCAACATTCTCCATCAGCATTCTCCGGGTGCAATAAATGCTTTTTCGTTGTGGTTATGTTGATTCAGTAGGTCCTATGCTTTTACTACTGCAAAAGTTCTGCATTAACCCCCTCTTATTAAATGTCACGGGTTGTTGGAAGGGCAGACATTTCCTACTGACTATAATAATATACGGAATTGCCAATAAGTAAACAAACTCATGACAGATTTCAAAGCATGTCAATATAAATATGGAAATGGAAATGGTACCCCCCCCCCGGTCTCATTCCAATGCCAGCTTCTCGTACAACATCTACCAAACTTCTCAAAAGGTTCTTATGGTTCATTATACACGTACTGATATTATGTTGAACAGTATCCACTCTCTGGAGTATTTAAGATGTACACGAATGAGGCTTCGGTTGTTGACACTCCACCCGTCTTCAGGAGATTAGTTAACATTATCTTGATAGACTTTGTTTTGTGTTCGAGACGGTAATTTGCGCAGACATCTATTAGCTTCATCACGACTATCTGTCTGTGTGTCACTGTGTACGCCTGTTTCCTTCACACGTAGTAACTAAGAACAGATGAATGGATTTTCATGACAAAATTTCCCATCCCGATTCAGTTTGAGTTCCTATTGGCTCGGCCGCGAAGCCAGGCAAGAGTAGCGAGCCAATGGTGACTGGGCAATACCCCTTCCTCCTACCTTCTGGTCCCTATATAATTTTTGTCCAGACTGACAGCTAATTCTGCCTAGCCACCTGCTCTCGCTGGTTTCTTGTTCGGCTGATTTCGACTTTGAAGATGGAGCTGATACGTTCCTCCGAAAGGTCGGTTCATATACGGACTGCAAGGAACTATACCCCAGAAAATAGCAATTTACTTTACATGCATTAATGTGTCTGGAAAGTAACTCGCTGAATATTTGTTAAAGGAAAAAAACATTCTGAACACCTTATGTATTTTTGCGTAGGCCTTAACGGATTTTGAGTCAGTTAAACATTCCTTTTTTTTTCAAACTCTGAGCGCAGTAACAGAGAACGCAGAGCATTCTGCTTGCTACCTGTGTCATGCTGCTTCCTTGCTTGGTTTATTCTTCGTCATGGACTATGGAGGCGACATTTTACTCCGAAACGTTGCTTGACTTTCAGCGGTCTACACGGCGTTGTATCTCAGAAAACAGAATACTTCGTAACATAACTACCGCTGTGAGAAACTCAAAGGCAACACAACCGAATTCTTGCTGAATTCCTTCGCTATTCTTAGCATCAGTTGATTTTCCCATTCTCGAAATCTGAAGACGTGTCAACTTCTGTGTGGTTGCAGTTTCTACAACCGAAGACTCTTCCTCTGGAATGCTGTTATTTTTCAAACATTTCACTTACAAGGAGAATGTCGCCTTGTAATTTGATGTTAGGTTCAGCCGAGTGTTGAATGATAGCAGTAAAAAGATCGAAGTCGCGCATCCAGTCTTGATAACAAAGCTGGAGAAAACTGTCCACCTCATTTCCAGAAATAATATAATTTCTGATTTTCTTTCATACTCTCATCCGATCATGATTGACCTAGCGAAATTATGTACAGTATCGTCTATGTACTCAGATCACATATCAATCCAGAAATCTTGCAGTTGGTGGAGACACATTCTTCTTAATCTTACAGAAATATCACATTTTTTAAAAATAATTATAACAACATTTGTCATATTAAGGTATTTCGCACACATGCCGTTTCGGTATATCAAACAGTGGCATACTGTCAAAATACGGTCCTCTGTATTCTTCGCGTCATTAGAGGTAAACGAATCCACGTCACTCTTTGTTCCAGGCATTGTCACTTCACCGGTCACTCCCCAAGCTAGTCTCTGCACTTAGATATCCCGATAGTGCAGCACCTTCCTGACTTCTTCATAAAAACCTGCATTAGTACTGGTACATTTCAAGCTTACTGTCCTCATTTTAACAAAATGGAAGTACGCTTGCGTAATCACCGTGCTGTCAGTGTGTCCTTCTATCACCTTATCAACTTTTGAATGCCTGAATCAGTCTTTATGAAACTTTGTGTGTATGTCATGACACCTGAGCCAATTTCAGAATCCCCTTCAGTAAGAATAAAGAAATATTCCTAAGTCGTCCTGCTTTTAAATGTACGGGTTTCATGAACTTTTTCTTTGTTAACTGCGGTCATGCTGCAGCATGGCAGTGTAAGAAATTTCAGTGAATGACATTAGCGTAATTGGATTTAATTTACTATTAATGCTGCTGAACCGAAACATGGTTTACTAACAATCAACTACACATAAGAAACTGAAAAACTACTTTCTTTCTAGTTGAGATTGCTGTTTTCTGTGTGTTACTAAGCGATAGTTTGCATATACGTATTATCTTCCAACTATTACACAGAGATGCTGTTAATGCAGGGTTTATTCCGAACGTCTTATAATCTATATAATTTTGCAAAACATTACTCGGGAATGTTAAACCTACTTTCAAACCAACATCATGTGAATTAAAAGTCCAATGTTCCTTCAAAGGCATCATCTCAACAGCCAAAGAATTCTATATCCAGCTACCCGTACGGTAAAGGCAAAGTTGTTCCTGTGCTTAACTAATTAAACACTGCGTCATGAATGCGTATGGGGGAGTAGATGTATAGATTCATATTTTCATGACCTCTGCACTAGCTGGATGTAAGTAGTCAGCTTTACGCCCCTGTCGCTTTACCCCCGGGGAAATAGCAACCGGTACCCATTGGATAGGAGGATGGGTGGGACACAGGGTCGGTCTGGACGAAGAGACGGTCTGTAGAGAAATTATTTGATCCTACAGGGACTCGAACTCTGACCCAGCGGCCGTCCAGCCCGTAGCCAGTCGCTATATCGACTACGCTACCCCGGATTCTCTCCAGCTAGCTGTGGAAAAGTAGACACACTT
The DNA here is from genome assembly GCF_002891405.2 of Cryptotermes secundus. Classification (NCBI taxonomy): domain Eukaryota; kingdom Metazoa; phylum Arthropoda; class Insecta; order Blattodea; family Kalotermitidae; genus Cryptotermes; species Cryptotermes secundus. The sequence continues at coordinate 163,571 of NW_019727799.1, read as the reverse complement.
GTAACAGCCGAAAGAGTTCAAGTTCACGCGCAGAAAATCACGAGGAATTGTTGGCGCAGGCGTTATGATAAACTGCATCTGTAGAAGCGGCAATATTTCAATAATGGAACTTGAAGATCGTGAACATTTCCAAATCCGTATCTGTTCCGACATGCACTGGAATCATCTGGAGTTTTAATGCCTGATGTTTTAAAGTTGAATAGCATATGTATATATTGGGGCACGCGGTAGCGTAGTTGGTTGAGACACTATGCTACATGTCGGAAGATCGCAGATTCGAGTCCTGATGAGGTGGATTTTTCAATTTACCTAATCCTTCCAGCCGCATTATGGCCCTGACATCGACTCAGCCTCTAACAGAAATGAGTACCAGAAATATTTCTGGAGGTAAAGGGCGGCCGGTGCGTAAGGCTGACAAATTTACCGTAATCTGTGAGCCGATTGTCTAAAGAAAATACGGGAGCCTCGACGTCTCAAAAACCTATGGGTTTTCACGGCCTATACAGGGATAACCTTATACGTATGTATTATTTTAACAACGTTGTTTTAATATTGAAGAAAGGAGTCTTCTGGGATTTGGCACCGTGTATATGTGGTGTTAACTGACGTTTCGGAGGANAATTTACTTGCATGTCGCATCGGAAGTCCCGCAAACCGCATGTGGCTTGTGAGCCGTGTACAGCTTATCACCGGTATGCACTGTCGTTGGAACCAAACCTACCAACCTGTTCTAAGTGGTCACGCGTCACCTGTTTGCACTGCATACATTATTTCATTAGCTGCTCAGAGCAGTGACTGGAATAATAGCTTGCCTAAGGCAAACCATCAATAACAGAGCAACCAACTACAGGGGCTGCCGAAGAGTCAGTAAGCGTCCTGTAACTATGAGCATCGCCTAAATAACCATAGTATATTTCTAGATTTCGAATGTTTTCGGCTGAATTCGTAAAGAAAATAATACACACAAATATAATATTGCTAAGTATAGAACATCATCGATTAACTTAAACGGAAAAAATATAGATTGAAGCTGTAAGATATGAAACGCCCACGGTGGTGAATATGAAGATTATGGCCCTCTATGATGTGACACAGTATAGTTTTGGGCTAGGTATTAACGTTCCTTTCACACGTTGGTTCCTGCCTATGAAATTATACACTCCACTTCCCAGACTCAACTCTCAGAGTGAGAACAGTGTGCTCGCTGAGAATATGTGGACCTGAGACAGAAGAAACAGAAGAATGGAGAAATTATTCAGTGATGAGCTTCATAAACTGATTTCTTCATACAACAGTTTGAGTGGTTGAATCAAAGGGGATAATATGTGCGGAGAGTGTAACACCCATAAAGAAGTGAGAAATTTATACAAAACGTTCGTAGCCAAATCCTCATGTAAACAGATTATTTGGAAACTTTGATGGAGGGGGTACAGCAACGTGAAAGTATATTTAGGCGAAGCACAGATGGAGGGAGAGAAATAGATGTAACTTCCCCTGCAGAAAATTTGAAGGTACTGGGAATAGATATGCCTCAGGAATTTCTTTCTAACAAATTGCCTTGAAATTGCGACAGTCCTGTGTCATTTGTAGTTAATTTTTAATATATAATTTAATGAATATTATCTACCTTTTATTGTATTTTATATTGGAAATTAACTGCAGAGCCTGTTCTTTTTGCATTAGGTACGAGCTCAGTTTACACAAGTAAAAACATGTTTTTTTGTTTGTTTTCTATTTTGTTTCACCAACATGGTAACAGGAGAACCCCAAGCATTTCCCTGAATTCCCAGTGTCATTATACAGTTTTTGAGTAAGTGAAACCAGGCGTGAAATTTAGTATAGGGTATACAACACTGTCCAGTTCCGTGGTTTCAGTCCTGGTAAATATATACTTTATTTATTTTTTATCTCTGAAAAATACCTTAAGCAGAAGTTTTGATAAGATGTTGATCTTTCATGTCAATTATTTTAGAGAAAACAGCAAAAGCTCAACCATGAATGAACTGCCCATTAGCTGTCATATAGTTTGTTGTTAGCGTTCCGAATTAATCCTATGCGAGTTGCTCAGAATCCCATTAACTACTTGCTTGTGTAAGTTCTTTAGTCCGGACCCCAATTAAAGTAAAAGTACCAACATTTCTCTATTGCTCTATATCTCTAGACCTTGGCCACATATTCAGTTTCTTAATCTTACACACAGTCGGTAGAACTCCTTGGAAGGAGGATCAGCCCGTCTCAATGCCGCTACTTACACACAGAACAACACAAACACAGAATAAACGCACACAGACGTCTCTTCCTCGAGTGGATTCCAAACCACGATCCCAGTGTTCGAGCAGGCAAAGGAGGTTCGTGCCCTAGATCGCGCGGTCACTGTGATCGGGAAAGTATCAACATTAAAGACACTATGTAAGATTTGAGGCTTTCACGGCGGTGACTATGAAGAAAGCAGTCTTCTGGGATTTGGCACCGTGTATATGTGGTGTTAACCGACGTTTCGGAGGAACGTATCGCCTCCATCTTCAGGGTAGAAGAAAAAGTATAAGAAATCTGCAAGACTGGAAATAACACAGCTATGATAGCTTGTCTATGATAGCTGTGTTATTTCCAGTCTGCTTTTACCGTTCTCACGGTCTTGTCGCTTGCAGATTTCTTATACTTTTTCTTCTACCCTGAAGATGGAGGCGATACGTTCCTCCGAAACGTCGGTTAACACCACATATACACGGTGCCAAATCCCAGAAGGAAGCAGTCTTCTTCATTAAAGACACTAACTGACGGGATTTTACTGACCCCGACATGGACTTTATGCCACCTCATAAAATAACGAGGAAACTTGAACGCGAAATTTCTCGACATGAAGGTGACAACTAACAAGTCACAGTAATGATGACATACCAGAAAGACATCTACGCCTGAAAGTTGTAATCCTTCGCAATATATGAATGCACCATGCTGAACTCGGGTGGTGTTTCAGTGTAAATACTGAAAAGCAATCATGATTACATAATTTTGTTCCAATGTACTGAAGCCGTGTGACAACATGGCGCGCCAACATATTTTTTATATTCTCGAGGAGCTCTGTGAAACAGAGCAGAGACTGTCACCAGCTAATTTCAAAGTCTGTAGGGCAGGGTAAATAGGTAGAAAGTTTTCAGAACGAAACCGCTGAACAGTTGTTTTATACGAGTATCAGATGTTCAATTTGATATTTCTGAAGAACCTGCAATCTGTTGAGCAGAAGAATGAATACCTTTCCGTGTCTGATCTGTCAGGTGCAAATTCACTACTACACAACAATCACTTAACGAAATATATTAATATTTATGTTTGAAGCCAATTTTACGGATATCGACTGAGTATGTGTGTCTGTGTGCGTGTTTGTATAAAAGCCATAGCTCAAGAGATTAGTAGCTAGTTTCTTCTTGAGGAGGCCCGAGTCCAATCCCAGAGCAGTCTAATTTGGATTTATGGTGGACAAAGTGAAAGTGGGCTAGATTTTCTCCCAGTACTTTGGTTTTTCCTTGACAACAATCACACTTTTCATTTTCCATTTCCTTAGCTGTCATTCGGGGCTGGTTCAGTGCGCCATCTTTTCAACTCAAGCACGAGTAACAAGGATCTCAGTCTGTAGACAGGTACGTACATAGGGACATTCGAAATATAGGTCCTCCAGAGGATTAATGTCACTGCTAGTCTATTACATAATGTATGCAACAAGTATGGAAAATATTCTTCTTTGGCGGAGTAGATAGATATAAAAATTACATCTCTAGAATAGTCTGGAGGACTACAGTCCTTTCGCATGGGACACTATCGTTCCTCTGCGGAGCGAATGCTTAAGCCTATAATTTCCTAGAGTTAATTTTATTTAGGGGCCGCGCCATAGCTCAAGCGGTTGGTGGTTGGCTTCCCACCGCGGCGGCCCGGGTCCGATCCCGGGCCTGGTCAAGTGGGATTTGTAGTGGACAAAGTGGCACTGTGGTAGGTTTTCTCCGAGTGCTTCGGTTTCCCCTGCCAATCTTCATTCCACCAACTGCTCCACAATCACCCTCACCTATCATCCGGGGCTGGTACAATAGGCCAGAAGTGGCCGCAGTACAAGGAACTTAGTCCCACCCCACTAGCAATAAAAAAAATAATACTTTTTATTTCCTTTCACCTATTTTCTCTTATTGGCCACAGTGTAAAATAATGTGACATGATGCCTGAAAGCCGGAATATGACAACGCTTCGTTAAGCACATTCTCGTGAGAATGCGGAATAGACGGTTGCTGGGCAACGGTTTGGTAAACACGCATTCCCCGTGGCAACGGATATGCAGTTTACGACAGAGGAACCGTTCAAGTGCGTGTTCTGTTTGCTGTCCGCACCGGGTTATGAAATGACATGCAATTGATTCGCAGGAGGTCAGTAATATTGGAGAGCGCAGTAGAGAGATCAAGGAATAGTAGAGATCAGTCCACTCCGAGATTAGTGAGAGATTCTCAAGGCAGACGTCGTTTGGAAGGAGTTCAATGTGTGAACTGTTATAATGAACTGTAATTGTAAAGTAGCGTGAATAAAAGCAATCATCAAATCTCCAGAACCCATTGTTATTCGTCACCCAAATCCCTTATACGTGACAATATATATATTTATATTTCAGCAAGCTCTTCTGTCACTTTCCTGCATCGTGTCAAGTATTTCGTCTCCCCGCAGTTATGTACTCGTATACTCTTAAAATTATTTTGAATGTATTACGTCAACGGGAGTGAAAGCGAGCTGAAGCCGAAAGCACATGATGAAATACTATTACAGGCTGAAGTTAATGGAACTTTAACTCTCACAATTTAACAAGGCTTTAACACATCAAAATTTTGGAAACGAACAACAGGAATATGAGAAACGGTTGCCTAGCAACACGCTCTAGGTCCCTCTATTCATTCCCTAAGACAAAAGTAATAAAACCTAACCTAAAACAGAAGAACGCCAAACTACAATTCTGCGTAAGAAAGATATTGCCGTAGGTATGAGTAGGGATAAATAATTGCTTACAATAGAAGTAAACAGAATGACAAGAAGACGATGCAGAGTATAACGGAAAGAAGAGAAGAACATAAAAAGCTGAAAACCCATCTACTGGTCGTTACACGAGCGTTCAGCACCGCTATTTCTTTTTCTGAATTCGACTTGTGTGTACCATTAGCTTCGTCTCATATGTATAGACGTGTCTTGAAATAAACATACGAAGTTTTCATATAAAGGCCAGCGCAAATAGCCTAACCGCCATTGAATAAGTCTCAGCGCTTGCGGAACATTGTGTATAGATCTCCTCCAAGAGAAACTCTCCGGAAATGCCTAAGCGCCTTCTGCACAAATCACTGTATTGATAAAAGTAAGCTTTGTGTTAGCGGCCTCCGTAGTCTAGAGATAACGTTCCCACCTCATGACTCGTGGTACGCGGGTTCAAACCCGGCGGAGGTCGTCGAATTTTTAAGGGCGGAAAAATTCAGGGAACAAGTCCTCCGGGAGGGACTTTAAGCCGTGGGTCCCGTGTCGTAGCTTTAAGGCATGTAAAAGAACCTCATATTTCCAAAGGAGGTCACTGAGCCAAATTCAAGGACATTTCCCGCCCAACAGTAGTCTCTAACGCCTCTGATAGATGGGGGAAGCATTATAGATACCGCCAAGCCTGTGGAGGCCGAACTCGCTGGCTCGGTCGGGACTGATGGTACGCACCAATATCGGTAGGGTATAGAGACTGGTAGAATATCATAGAGGGAAGCACAATGGACCAATACTGGTCTAAGTGCATGAGGAAACCCACCCTCTCCAATAACTAACTAACTAAGTTTTGTGTTAATGTTGTACTGCAGCATCTGTTGCAAGTGAAAATTTGTCTTAATGATCCAAATAATCAAATAACATAGAGTTTGATTTTCCCATGTGGGATGGTTTCTTAGCCATTTGAATCTCGAAATCCTTCTAAATAACGTTTAGAAATTCAGTTCCTCCGTCACAGAAAATACACTCCTTTACAAAGACCAATCGAATAATGGTATTTAGGGAAATGCTGGTTGTTCAGTCTGAGAGTCATACGGAACCCCTTAAAGAAGAGGCTATGCTGTGAGCAAAATGCAAAGAATTGTGATGATAAATATAGATATATGTAGAAAATATTGTGTCTGAAGGCTAGTTCCTAGCCCATTTGTCTCGTATAGAGATTAGAATTTGTGACTCTTTTAAGGACCAAGTATACCAACTCAGTAACTAACCATTCAACTAACTCCATAATGAAGCCTTATTCTTGAAACACACTTTCTTAGGCGATTAAGAAATATTCCGCCTTCATGAACTCATGTTAATATAGCCTCCTGTTTGTGTCTCTCTTGAGTAAAATGAATTCACTTAACATTCTCACGAAAAGGCTATCTGAAATCCATTTTAATATTATCCTCTCTTGGGATTACCACCTAGAATCAGACATGGGTTTCACTGGTGCCTCCAAGAAAATGATAGAATAGTAGACCTGTATTAAAATTGGCAACAAAGTTTTCTTCCAGACTCCTCTCCAATCAATCATTCATGATCATTTTCCGATATACTCCATGCTGCCTATGACGTAAAATTCAAATTTATAACTTCTCGTTTCATTACTCTTTAATTGGCTCTGAATTACATATCAGGGGATAAAGAAAACGCAAGGTAGCGGTAATAAATATCGCCGCATTTCTTAGTGAAATTAAAAAAGTCAATATTCAATAAAAACCTTGGGCCCAAATCGAAACGGGTTTCCCCGAATTTCGTAACACTGACTGTGTATCCTATAAGAGAGGGCTAAGTGGCTTATTTGCTACTGGAGATCGCAATACGGAGTCACCGCTGAACGTGTAGACGTAGGAATCACTAAAAATGATCATTTCATAATTAATCGGTCCGGTTATGGGTCAAAGTATATTCAGGTTGTGAAATGATGCGCTTATCTCATGACAATTAGATAATTTGTATTAATCAGCAGCTACTGTTCAATTGAGTATCATACCAAAAGAGACTAAAGTGCGTGATTCCAGCAAATTTTGATGCACCTTAATCAACAGGTAATATTTTCTTGCCTGTTCTTTTTCCTTGGCAGTACAGCCCCAGTGGCCCTAGGCCTACCTCCTTGAACTTCTCCGTTCACTTCAGTTTTTCTAGATCTTACACATTCGGTAGGACTCCTTGGGCGGGTGATCAGCTCGTCGCAAACACAGAAAAACGTACACACACAAACTAAACATTCATCCCCTAAGTGGGATTCGGACCCACGATCCCGGTTTCCAAGTGAGCGAAGACAGTACATGCCTTAGACCGCTCGGCTACCGTGATCGGCTTCTTGCTTGTTTACTTGTTGAAAATATCCACTTTAGCATGGAACTATATTTATGAATTATCTAATGTTTTCTTCGGTCCAACTTAGTAGGCAGTGAAAACATTCGCACGCGTACCGCTAGCAGCAGCATTAGGTTCTCTTGGATAAATTACCACTATCGAAATTTATTTCGATGAACATACATAGAAGTATGTATTTTAAAAAATCGTGCTTTCACAACCTTATGCCAACGATGTTCACAAATAAAACGAAATCTGTTATCTTCTTTGTTTCCAGTCACCACATCATAAGAATGATTAGTTTCATTGTTTTATTCAGTCTCTCCTATCGGATGTCAAGATCGTACATCGAAACAGATCATAACTCCGCCCTGATAATTCTTATTAATCGTTCACCTTCGCCTTCCCATCTTGTTTGACATGATAACAACTAATTTTTGCAGTTAAAACATTGTTATTAAATTAACTAGGTATCAGTCATCAAGTAACAGCGCTGTCACATGTATAGAACATGAATATGGAATGTGAGGTGGCAAGATGGAAATGAAGAGCAGTTTGAAGGGAATGCTGGAAGAGCAAGTCGTGGCCTGTTTTAGATTGCTATCCAGATGTTAACCTGAAAGGACAATGGGATACCACAAGAAACCACGCTCAGGATAGCCAGTGTTACGTACTGGCCACGATTCCAATAAGAACTTCCCCGATCATGAAGTTAACTGTCTCTCAACGCTGAGTGAATTGTACACAACCACATACCATCTGAAGTCTACGTTTTTATTCTTGTTTAAACATAACATTGTAAGTGCAGTAAAAGTATAAATTTCCTGCCGTTTTCTTCTATGGCATTTTTGTTATAATTTCATAACATCGTATGCATTCACCTAACGCCACTCTCCTGCTTTTGTATCCCATATTGTGTCCAGTCTTGATGAATTACGTATCGACCATAATGACAAGCTTAATTATCGGAACATGGTAACACTCTTGGAACTCCTGATCACGCAGTGACAAGAGGAGCCATCTATTACCGTAACTATGGAGTTGCGAACCACTGAATATACTGTTCACAAGTATAAAACGCCACACAAGGTTCGCACGACTGATAGAACAAATTACGATATTCCGGGAAACCTTCATCTGTCGTAATCAAAACCTCATCAACACGACATATCCATTCTGCTTATTTCACGTAACGGCGGTGACATTCCAATTTGCTCGCCAGACCTTGTGGCATAATTGGGAGTTAATTATTAGAATCACTTACAGCGACACAGATATGTTGTAACCGTCTATGAAACATTTTTGGGGCTGCTTCATCATCAGATAGTAGTGCAGATGGCTACATCATCATTGAAAAGCTCTACTTTATGGGATATGCGACCGTATAGTTCGGTGAAACCTAACCCAAGTTGCCTCCGTCTTTAAGGTCGAGGGGTAAGCCTAGCAAGAAACACGACGCATGGATCAGGCAGCAAGAGGAGTATGAAGATGGAGGCAAATTGTTCCTCCCGAAACTTCTGTCGCTTTTCACCAGGCTACACGACGTCATATGCCAGATGATACAACTCATATTTACGGCTTTGAGATCCTCAGATCCAACACAGCTATCCTCTGTGAGGGATACTCATCGTTCGCTACTTCCGCACACTCGAGAAACTTTGCATCAAAAATACCAGATTTCTTTTCTCCTTGCCTTTCCTACAGATGTGCTCCGCTTTCTACCTGTTTAATGCTGATTTCTTGTTTGGCTTCGCTTAGTGGGGGGTGGAGTCCAACTGGGTCCACTCGGCAAGGCGGCCATTGATTGGCCTGTTGTAGCCTGCCCCGGGTGATTATGATGATGGAGAATTTGGTGGAATGAAGATTGGTAGTGGAAACCGAAGTACTCGGAGAAAACCCGTCCTAGCGCCACTTTATCCACCACAAATCCCACTTGACCAGACCCGCGTTTGAACCCGGGCCGCCGCGGTGGGAAGCCAGCGACTAACCGCTTGAGCTAGGGCGCGGCCTTTGCTTGGCTTCCTCCTCGACTCTGAAGACAGAGGCGATATGGTGCTCCAAAGCATCGATTGACTTTCACCGGACCACGCGGCGTTTTATCCTGGAAGATACAACTCTTCACAGACACAGCTGTGGAAAGCTTAAATCCAAGGAAAGTTACTGGATTATGTTTCATGCAAAAGGTGGCAACAAAAATCTCCATATTGAGGATCCTGTAGAACACGAAGGACATGCCTTGCCTAAGGCTGCCTGCTGAGAGCATGATGTGCTCTAAATGACGTTTTACAGAGAAATATAATGAAAATATAAACGTATATATTATATTCAACTAATTTAATTTCTTAAGGAGCTATGCAATTGGTCGAGAAATTTTTATTTTATCTAATCGCAACTTTTATTGATGTGTTTGCCGAAGTCCGACTAAGCCAGTTCAGTCCATATTCTGCACTACGTTGCGGTCCGTGTCTTATCAAACACTCGCTGTGTAATGAAAAGAAAGTAGGCTATTTGTTCTTCCCAGAACTTATTGTTTAGATAATAAAATATTTGTGTGGATTCCACCATACCGAACAAGGTGACGTGAAATCCTCCCATGAATTTACATCGCGGTTTTATGATTAATAGTCTACCTTTGCGCTCTGAAGACTCCGTATACAATTCTCGGATATTATTTCCGTTCATTTAAGGGGAGGGGGGGAAGAAGTATTAGACATGTCTTTTTCTTTATTCTCCTTCATTACAACTACTGAGGGTGACTCAAACCCTGTATTTGCTGGATAAAATTCTAACTATCGGTACTGAACTGCCAGACGTTTACACTTTCTTCGCAAAGGAAATATGTTGAAATATGACAACGTAAATGTTATACGTTAACGTAAGAAACAGGCGCACATATAATACATACGTATCTACAAAATAAACGGACTAAGCGAGGTGACTCACGCGGCAACTACTCTGACTTGAATTCTGGATGTCCCTAGTTTGAATCTTGACCGAAAGACTAAAAGGGTTCTTGGTTTTTTCAGTCTGACCCGGAAAATGCCAGGAAAGATTCTTAAACTAGGCTGTGATATTATCTTTCCTCATAATTTACAACTAATTATTCACATTCATCCAAACATCCGACTGTGTATCGTCTGAATTACTAACAGCATCTTTAAATAAATATAACAGCAAAAACAGGCTTTGTATTCTTGTTCTGCCGGATGTAAGGATCAAAGGGTGGTAATTTGCAACACAAATTTTTCTGGACTTGTGCTGTTGCGGATGTTTTATTTCCCCTTATAAAAGTCCAGTTATGAGCTGCGCCATGTGTGTGGCAGGATGTGGGAGTGAGAAAATGAATTTTGCGAAAGCAGTAATTTATTTGGTCATAACATCTAATTATTTCTTTTATGATTTATAAATTCTTCCGTTTGCACCGCCGCAATAAACGATAATGAACTAAGTATCTGAACACATGAATTAACGTTACCTCGATACGTTCTGATTTGCGAGCTTCCTTTAAACCCGTTTTCTTTCTCCTTGTCCCTTCTCTGGTTCTTCTTAAGGCATGAAATGTCTTAGCCCGCTCGAACACTGGGGTCGTGGATTGGAATCCCATTCAAGACATGGTTGTCTGTGTTTATTCTGTTTGTGCTATGTAGCGACCTTGCGACGGGCTGATCCCTTGTCCAGGGAGTCGTACCGACTTTCTTGGATTAAGATATTGAAGTGAAACGAAGCGTTTGTCGGATGCCCTATGCTCCAAGTGGGAGCAGAAGAAGAATAAGGAGGAGGAAGAAAAGGAGGAGTAGGAGGAGGAGGAGAAGAAGAAGCCATTACGAACGACGAACAGCCAGCTCAGATTAAGATATGTCGTGACTAATGAACTAACGTAACACAGTTCAGTTTCTTATAGTATATAATGGCGGACTGTATTCCAGTTTGCTTATTTCAGGAACATGGAAGCCATGTATTTAACCCTACAACCCACTTGTTGAATCACCGAACCTCACACTTCTCATGAAATTGTCGGAGATCTGAAGAGCTACATATCTGTTTCAAGGTCATAATGGACCCTGGATATCTCTATTGAAGCTGTCATTTCTGAATCTCTGCTCTAGCCCCTGACGTGCTTGACGATACTTCCAGTCTGTCATTTCCTCTCTTCCTGTAACAATGGATCCTTGCAGCGCAGTTGGGTACCCATTGTCTTACTCTGGCAACTAATATTTCCTAAGCCACGACGCCACTAACCACTAACCACTAGCCATAGCGATTATTAGTCGTTTCACCATTATAATTTTTGCAGCAATTTCTGAGTAGAACGTTAATTAAAACGTTTCATCTATACGGTGACATTAACAAGAAGTACATATATACATATGTACATGCAACACGTGTATGTTTGTTTCTTTGTTTCTTTGTGGGAGATTCGCCATAGCAAAACGTTCTGTGTATTAAAATGTAGCAACAACTGAGCTGTTGCCCTAACACTCCAATGAAGAATTCTTCTTTCTTCGTCAATGCTATATACAGAATATGATCAGGTATTTTCATAATACATGAAGACTCTTAAAAATTTCCTGATTAAGATGATCAACATTTTTACCGACTGATCGTGACATTTGAATGCTATTGTGAATAATGTAAATAAATAGAAGAAATAATGATGAAAAACCATATTAATGAATTCAATTATTTTACTATTGTGACATGTATAATCATGTGCAGACTGACCCTGTTCACAAACTTCATTACATAAAAACAATTTATAAATCAAGCATAATGACAAATTAAAACAGTAACGGAATACCCATAAGTTATACGGGGATGCTGTCTGAATATCCAGAAAGAACTGTCACACATTATAATAAAACTTTCCTATTTTCATAAAGAATTTTTTTGTTATTTATAAAAATTGGAATATACAGAACTATAATTTGCCTATGGTTGTGTGTGGTTGTGAAACTTGGTCTCTGGAATTAAGGGAGAAACAGAGACTGAGGGTGTTTGAGAAGAGGGTGCTGAGGAGAATAGTTGGACCGAAGAGCGATTAACTGGTAGGAGGTTTGAGTAAAGTGCATAATAATGAGCTTCACAAACTGTACTTTTCGACTAGTATACTTAGAATGATCTAGTAGAGGAAACTGAAAGAGCAGGGCGTGTAGCACGTACATGGAGGACAGAAATGCATAGAGGATATTGGTGGGGCAAGTCACAAGGAAGGAGACCAACAGGTAGAAATAGACGTAGGTGGGAGGATAATATTAAGATGGATCTTAAATAGGATGGGGTGATATGGATTGAAGTGATCTGGCTGAGGACAGGGACCAGTGAAGGGCTACTGTGAACATGGTAATGAACCTTCGGGTTCCATCAAATTTTGGGATATTATAGAGTACCTGAGCGACTGGCAGCTTCTCAGGAATGACTCAGCTTCGCAGAGTTAGTTAGTTAGTTAGTGTGTCTTGTAACTGCAGAATAGCATGTTCAGTAATTTATTGCCATTCGATATCTGTCCGGAGATGAGGTTCACATTAGAAGGAGGTTCGAGTGGAGCAATCTCACATAGCAACACTTCCAGAACTGCAGCTCGTAGCTGTGTTGTCTCAGATTTTGCTCATAAAACTAACATTTACACTAACACTTCTGAGCACCCTGGGGGGAGAAGAAGAATACATACAGACTTTCGGTGGGAAAGTCAGAAGGAATGAGACAATTACGAAGACCTAGAAGTAGGTGGGAGGATAATATTAAATTGATCCTAGAGAGAAATATGATGGGATGCTGTTAGATGGATTCACCTGGCTCAGGATAAGGACCAGTGGAGCGCTCTTGTGAACATTGTAATGAACTTCAGTGTTTCCTTAAATATTTGTATATTCTTGAGCAGTTTAACGACTGACGGCTTCTCAACAATGAGTGAGCTCCAGTCAGTCAAACCCTTGTGTTCTGAATTATCCGAGTGGCAGAAGTAGCCAGTGTTCAAAATTGTTGATTAGGTTTTAGTTAGTTAGTTAGTTATTGGAGAGGGTGGGTTTCCCCATGCACTTAGACCTGTATTGGTCCATTGTGGTTCCCTCTATGAGTTCTACCAGTCTCTATATCCTACCGGTAATGGTGCTTACCATCAGTCCCGCCCAGCCAGCGAGACCGGCTCTACTAGCTGAGAGGTATCTATAATGCTTCCCCCATCTACCGGAGGTATTAGAGACTGCTGTTGGGCGGGAAACGCCCGTAATTTGGCTCAGTGACCTCGTTTGAAGATATGAGGTTCTTTTACGTGTCGTAAAGCTATGACACGTGACCCACGGCTTAAAGTCCCTCCCGGAGGACTTGTTCCCTGAATTTTTCCGCCCTTAAAAATTCGACGACCTCCGCCGGGTATTTGAACCCGCGTACTACGAGTCATGAGGTGGGAACGTTACCTCTAGACTACGGAGGCCGCTTTGATTAGCTTTACTAACCCTCGTAAATAATTTACAGTCTTGATACAGGCCTGTGTTAATAGATCACGGGACAGAAGTATGATATTATTTATCGATTTACGTTTCGAGTTTTAATTGGACACTTTATATTATGAAATTCTTATTTTAGTTATCTCTGAAACCAATTACAATATTTCTGAATGTACTGTCAGCTACCACTGTTTCAGGAACTACGACAGCGTAAAATGATATGGATACAGTTCATGAAATGGGAACGTTAAAACGGTTACCTTTCGTTTCAGTATGTGCATTAAATGGTAAACGGCAGATGTTTTCTGACGTGTCGCATCGCGTCCAAATCCAAGCCAGTAACCATGCAACTACTTCACGACTAAAGTAAAATACGACGTGTAACTCGTTTCAACCCTACCAGCTGTCTATAAAGTTCATAATTTCTTAATTAACATTGAACGGGAACAGGCCGTAGACCCTGACCCATCAAATATGTTGCATTGTGGACGGAGGCATAGTTTGTGAAGAATATATTAATGTAACAGAAAGCTTAAATACAAATATTAAGAAGAAGGAAAATCAGGTCTTAGTTTAACACCTCTACACATTTACTGATAGGAACCGGGATAGCGCAGTCGGTATAGAGACTGGCTGTAGACTTAACGATCAAGGAGTCAAGAGCTCGAGTCCCGATGGAGGAAAGAATTTTAACTTATCTGTGTGGTCCAAACCGGCTCTGGGGCCCACCCAGCTCTCTATCCGGTGGCTCTTACCCCGGAGGTAAAGCGTCCGAGGCGTGAAGCCGACCACCGTCCTCAAACTAGCGCCAACGTCAAGAAAATATGGATCTATACATCCACCTCCCCCCACACGCCTTCATGGTGTAGTACTTAATGAGTCAAGAACAGGGATAACTTCATTTTTACTTTACATATATACTGATAGCCGACAAATGTTTTTCTCTTACAAGTTTTCAGAACTGTATAGATTAGATTCGGATGACAGTTTTTACTCATGATTGCAAATATAAAATTAAACATTATTTATTTTTATGTGAAGTGATTTCACTTTTTTAACAAATAAACAATTGGTAATATTTTCTATTATTGAAACTGCAGTCTTTTGACATTCTTAGTGTGTCTGATCGAAACTGTGGTCTACCTGATCATCTATACGCAGTTCTATGCCTGAATTCCGAAACATACGGAACACTGGGAAGCAGATATTTGGGGTCTGTCTCCTCTGTCACTATAGGTTAATGTTAAGAGTGTATCTTAAACCAGACAATGCTATCTTCCTCATCCAGTTATATCTGAAAATCCATAAAAACCTTACTTGTAGACCCTCATATCATGTGTCACTTGATTTTAAATGCAGAGTCGCAGGGCAACGACATCCAACCCAGATAAATCTGATTTTACACTCCGCAACAAAAGCCGAACACAAGATGGCAGTCTCCCGCCAAATTGTTACACTATACACAGCGCACAAATCCATTCCAGGTACGTCAAGTGATGGGCATTCAGGTTACTACACCATTTTGGAAATCGTAGAAAATATTCACAGGCAGAGCTTTCAGGCGCTGACTGCGAAGAATAAAGCTGTTATTTTCATAACTCAGACTGCTTTTACCGGTTCTCACGGTCTCTTCGCTTGAGGATTTCTTATATTTTTTCCTTCTACCCTGAAGATGGAGGCGATACGTTCCTCCGCAACGTCGGTTAACACCACATATACACGGTGCCAAATCCCAGAAGACTGCTTTCTTCAAGAAATTTAATGTTCATTCCAACATTCTCGTGACGGCACACCAAAACACACTCAGAAATATACTGCCATAGATCTAGAACAACACATCTGTGAAAAGGTGACATGCCAGTGACATCGAACCATACTGAGGTTTCCATCCACTGCTGCCACAGCAAGCGCACAGTGGCGAGTTCGCGTACTTTATTGTCAGACCTCAAGAGAAGCAAACAAGGCGCCCTAACATAAACGCGCAGTCAGTATACACGGTACAATAGCGGGAAACAAAGTCCGACTTACGTAAATCCTTTCGTATATAAACCTACATTACGTGCCACAGTGTGTGAGCTCATGTATTTTGTACATATTTCCCCTTCAAAGCAGAACATTAGGTCCCGAGCAAGGCACCACACGCATAATAATAACCAGGTTTAAGAAACGGAAGAGTGTCTGAAATGTGTCACTGTGAGGTCTTGTAATTCCATTTCAGATAAATAACTAGGGGCTGTCTTGACAGGTAAGCCTCGGATTGCGGCAGGGGCGGTGAGGTCCATTCATCACCCACGGGTAGCAGGCAGTCATGACATCCGAAACAAACACCAGTAAGCTCTACGCTACTGGAGTAAATATACTTCCAAAATACGTTCTTCGCGAATTTGCATCCCTGTGCGGGCTTCTTGTTCACGCATGGCCGCCAGAATATCCATCTATTTATTTATTTTCATAATATTTACATTGTGCTGAATCCTGCTTCTGTTCTGAATGCCCTCCTTGGAAAATAGATATATTCCTTACAGATCAGGAAGAGGAATGTACGAATTTGGTTTTGTATTTCGTTAAATTGCCGATCATAGTGGCCTCAACTGTCTTTGCTCGCTCGAACGCTGCGGTCGTGGGCTCGAATCCCACTCACGGCATGGATGTTTATGTGTGCGTTTATTTCGTATTTGTGTTGCCCTGTGTGTAGGTAGCAGCCTTGCGTCGGGCTGATCACTCGTTCAAGGAGTCCTATCGTCTGTGTAAAAAAAAAAAAAGATTATGTTACCGAGTGAAATTAATGAAATTTGGTTAAATTACAACATATTGAAGACGGCTTCAGATACAAGTTCTGGGTATTAATAAGCTGTAGCTACCATGTAGCTACTGAATTACTAAATTCTGTCACTTTGGCTTACTGGTATGAGAAAATATAAATTTGGATTTTGTCACACTTGAAAGCTTTCTTGGCGACTAGTAGTGGTCATAGTCATCGAATTATTAATACGGCTGAACGTCAGATAAGATATAAAATTGCTTCCCATTATAATGTATCAAAATGTCTAACATAATTAATATGAATGGTTTCATTTTCAGGAGCAATATTGAAGGAGGTATCTTCTTGTCATGCTCGTAGACTGTTTATGTTAATTAAATCAGTAACTAGTGCTACAAGATGGCTAAATACAATATAATATTAGTTAATGTTAAGTTGTTGCGTGATGGTAACTGCGTTTTAGAACGACGCGTCAGGAAATGATTTCTACATTTTTTTAGTTTTCCATACAGTGTAAAAAGGAATCTGAAACTATGGCAGAATACGTTAAATGTGTACGAGAAATTACAGCTTCAATCTCGTAATTATAAGTGAGTTACATGTTAAAACGCATATCTCAAGTGACACTATTTATAAGGGTTTCAACAGCTGTCTCCTGAAGAAATATGGAAATATTTGTAATCCAGCGTTTGCACCATCTTCGCTCGAATGTAATTTTGTATGGAAGAAAGTTGGGTCTTTGGGGGTGGTAATTAAGCCTCGCTGAAAGTTTTACAAATGTTATTTACGGTTGCGCCATTGCTACTTAAAGTTCGCCAGCATTATCAACAACCGCTTCCCTGTTGCCAGGAACCATTTCATTTGTCTCTTCCTTTCTCCTTTGTTTACTTTCTTAGTTTCCTTTCTTCTGTAAATGTCTTTTACGTCCTACCTACAGTCACCTTGGTGCAGTATTCATGCATTTCACCAAGAACGTGTACGACTCCTGTTATCTCGAAGATACTTGTGTTATAACTTGCAAAACAAGACCTTCTGACCAAGTTCTCACGTATGCATGATTATAATTTAATGAAACTGATATGAATTTAATATTATTAAGCACAGAGTTAGTTACAATTCTTGAACGTTTAAAAGTAATGGGTTGAAAACATGCAGTTTGGTAGATAGGTACAAACTTCCGGCGTCACACACCAGAAAACTGCAATAGTAATATTCACCGCGGTTAAGAACTTGAAGTATCTTTAAAATCTTATTTGTAACTGCCATCTCAGGACATCTTCAATTCTAAAATTTCGGTAGGTAGTTGAGTGTCCCAAAGCTAAATGTCCTGATCATCAACCGCAAAATTTTGTGCTTATTTAACTATTATCATTTTATTCATATGATTACACAATAGAACAATCATCTATACCGTTAAAAAGCAATAGTAATATTTTATGTATGTTTGTATGTGTCTCTATTCATGTATGCATGCATGTTTACGTGCAGAGACCCGAATAGGTTTTTAATTTCATTCTAAAATAAGTGAAGTGGTCTACAACAGAGACATTTGTTCCTAATTGTTCTAATAGATGTCACGGGAGTTCACTCACCACCAGACTAAGAGCCACGCTCCCTTATGGGTATCCATCTAGATTCTAGCCTGCGAAAACATTGTAGTGATTTAAAGGCGAATAATCGGGGAATCCTGACACAAAATTGCGATTTGCTGATACATATATAGCAAAAAACACATTGATTGTCGCTGGGATTATTGGACGCAAATTCGAAACACTAAGGACCGGCAGATGGATTTCGGGACCCATTAATTTAAAATGTCACATTATATACTATACTGGACACTATTATATATTAAGGCTACGAGCCAGACTATCGGGGTTCTCTTCAGGGCCATGAGTTACTTTCACCATCGCATCCAAACCAGATGTGAGGTTCCTCTCCCCTCCAACTCGATTGGTACAGTGCTGTTCCCAGAATTTAACCGACTGGGACGTAAAGCTGACACCTTATCCATTCTAACGGCTAGTGTAATGATTCGTAAGCATAGTACCGATAATATACGGATTATAAATTAAATTATTTTAAGAGTAAGTACCTGGTTCTCTTTCAGAAAAGGGAAATTGAATTGCCAGAATGTCAAAATTAAGATACACGCACTTTCACCTTCTTATTTACATATAGTTATGCCAAACTGCCGCCAGAGGGAACACAGAATATACCTGCTTCTCTTGCTTGTTCCTTGCGCGCTACACAATTCGCTATCCAATGAAATGATTCCTTATCTGTTTGAACAAATGGACATTTATGACAGCTTTAGACTGGTTATCAATGTTTTAATATAGACTAAAATTCCTTAAGAAAGCCTTAACTGCGATCTGATACTCTTAAGGAACCCCCCGTTTATTACAAAGGGCACGTACTGTGTGTGTTCAAGTACTGCATGTCTTTAAGTCGCCTATTTCCTAAGAGCTCTCAAGCCTCATGCAGTATGCTATTACTACGTGTCTTGCACAAGTCTAAAGTTCTCTACGCTGTCGCTAGAAAGGAGTGTATTCTGCAGGCAGAATTCACATGATCTGATGAAGGCCTGCATACAGCTGTTCAGTAACGTTCTGCACATTAATCGGGTGAGTGCATCATAAATTCGGTGTAAATATTTTCAGTAATATTTTCATGGATTAATGTGACGATTATACAATTATACGGAGTATAAATAAGTTATAATTAAATTCATTATATACAAACAGCGTACAAGTATTGTATACATGCATTAAACTGAAACTCGTAAAAAGGTGTGATCTACTACTACTACTACTACTACTACCACCACCACCACCACCACCAGAACCACCA
>NW_019727799.1:109552-143052 GCF_002891405.2 Cryptotermes secundus | reverse complement strand
CAAACACCACAACCACCACCATCTTAGAGAAATAAACCAGTAAGTTTAACTAATAATAAAATTAAGTTGCCTCGTGCTTAACTAAGTAAGCACTACGCCATGAAGACATATTGGGGAATGGATGTATAGATCCACATTTTCTTGACTTCAGCAGTAGCTGGAGATGAGTGATCAGCTTCACGCCCCTAAATTTAACTAAAGTTAGTCTAAAATTATAAATGTATAAACATGTATAATGTTATATATCCTGTATTTGATGTATAAAGAAAAGCGCCAAATTGTACTGTTCTAAACATATGCAGCCTCTACCTGCACTGTAAGATAAACGTCATCTGTCTCTGCTTATTTATTTTGATATTTTTCTTTTCATCTCCGGAATATTCTCCTTGTCAGCCATTTTATTGGCAGGCGGCGATTTGTCTGTAGGAATTGTATGTATGCAGCAGAGTGTCTTGATTTCATTCAACGATCTTCTATATTAACTGTTTATATGATATTGGCATATATAGCACAGATGTTCAGAGTGTTAGAGGCGCCTGAAAAGCGTGTTTGTGTTTCATGTACAGTTCTCTAATGGTCAGAGTATGCTCCTCTCGGAGAAGAGAACAGTTTCGTGATATCTCACTTTCGTGTGAAGGAAACTGTTTAAAATTCTCATCGACGTTTGGTGCTACGTCGTGTGCGAAATCCTGTTGTGTTCCAGAATTTTAATTAACTACATATGGAGATTCAGTACAATATGTTGCGCTTTATTGTAGTTCTGTTTTGTATGTTTCAATTTCCGTTCTGTTTCAGGTGGGTGTGCCCGAGGTCCGTCAATACAGAACAATGCCAGACACTCAACAGCTGAGCTTTCTGTCCCTTTCGACTACACTGTTCCCAACGCACTACCACAACGGACAGCTTATTCTCAAGTGCACTGCCCACGTCACCACTTTGTACCGCAAGACAACGGAAGTTCACCTCAGCTCCAGAGCCAGAGAGCCCATTCCAGAGAGGGGTACGTTACAGACAACCCCAATTGTTTTCATTATGACCGGAGCCGGCCCAGTAATTATTTGCCATTGTTGTTATCTCAAACTCTGTAGCCACGTGTGTGGAGTACTCTTATCTTTTGCATAGGAATTTAGGAATATTATTAGCCATGAATGTGTGGTATCCATATTGCATAACGTCCTAGCGACATTGTATGACACTCTTTAATTTAGAGGTAAAAAAAGGCAAAGCTGTCCCTGTAACAGGCCATGGAGGCCCATAGGACTGTGAGACGTCGAGGCTCCCACATTTTCTAGACAATCGGCTTACAGATGGCGATGAGTAGCCTTATGCGTCTGCCGCTCTTTACCCCCAGGAAGATTCCTGGTACATATTTATGTTATGTTGAGTTGACCCCAGGGCCATAATGCAGATGGAAGGATTAGGTCATTTAAGAAATCCAGTGACCTCATCGGAAATCAAACCCGCGATATTTCGGCTTGTAGCATAGTGCCTCAACCAACTATGCTACCGCGTACCCCTCTTTAATTTAGAGATGAAAGGAAAATAACAATATATAATTGAAACAAAGTAACTGTTGACAGGGAAATATTAATAAAATATAATCATAACCAAGTAAAGATTTCATTATATCTGATATCTGAATAACACTTAGGTTATTGACATTACTGTCATAAAGGATACGTAATTATTAATAAAATATGGGTTAATGTATGATGATCAGATAAAATGAAATTAAATTATATTACTAATATGGACAAGAATCCAGTGGGCGAAGACGAAAATAACGACAACGACTTCGTGTGTCTTGCACTGACAATGAAGCTTATAACATAAAAGTGTTGATATTTATAATCATACCATGGATAATGCGTATAACATATTATAATACAATTCACTGTTTCAACTAATAATTATTTCAGTAACATTTCCTTACTCTTGAGAAATGAAACTTGGAACAACACTCCAGTTTTTTATGAGATTATGTATGCTCGTCGCATAGTCACACTGTCAAAACTCTCCATAATCCTGGCTAGAAGAGAGTTTACCAATTTTTATAATTAGAAATATTTACATAAATATGGATTAAGTACTGTCACATTGTACGTATGGCTATAGACGGGGTCTGGATTGGTGAATACGTAGATTTATTGACCACTTACAGGTCATACTACATAAAACTATATCGGTATTTCCACACTTTACACTTCACTACAGCATACAGTCTAGTATTCTCAGTCTGTTGCTAGACGTTTCCTGGTAACGGCTCCGACAATGGCTATTCCTCTGCCTCCGGTTAAAGTCCTGTTTTCACATACTAACATAAAGAGCTGACGAAGTTCTAACCTTGTTCCTTGCTTATAATAGCTCGGCATGGACTACATAGAAAAAACAGCTATTCTGCTGTTGCGTTACCTTTGTGTCTGATGTTGCAGGAACCTGTTTACCGAGACCTTGCCCGAAATGGCCCTGGTATATCCGCCCATCTCTCGGTCTTTGTATGGCAACAACTGAACACGCTACAATACGTTTCAATTTCGAAATAATTATCCACTTCAGTATATGTGTACAGTTTATCTGTGTAGGTTCAGTTTATGATATTGCTGAAGTTTGTAGCCAAAAGATTATTTGAGCTGTAATTCGCATTAAAGTTCGCCACTGGAAACTACCCCGTTAATGTTTTAAGGCATTAATAAAAATCAACATACACACACATATATATTTATATAAAAAGTTATTCTCACAATATCTATAGAAACTTATGTAGCTGCTATTCGTAAAAACGAACATGCTAATTTCTATAATTTATGTCAGAATTCTCAAGTGCTATTATACAGGCATTCATTAAGTTGGTGTTGTAAATAGAATCCACTGAGCAAAGGAATATCTTGAAACGAGAGTTCTCAGCCATTTGTTTTAAGTTGTCACAAAGTTTACCTTATTTCTTCTGCCGAATGATACAGTTCGGAAACATTCTCTTCACTTCTTCCTCCCGATACATGAGAGTCTGGTTTCAAACAGCAGACTGCAAACATGCTATGAAAAAGAAGTTCAGCTTCCAGGATAATGTGCTTCAAATGGAATATCTCTTTCCGTAACCCCAACTAAACTGTAAATCATTCATAATTATGAGGACTATAAGACACGGATATTTAGTTGCTGTTAACAGTTTAAATTCGATTATTTCAGAATACAAAATCCTCGTACTTTCGTTGGTACTAGACATTTCTTCTGAGCCCGTAGTCCTTTGTTCCGTGCTGTTCTTATGACCGTTCCTTCTACCGCTTGCCTATGATGTAATCTAATTTAATTCTGTTAATTTTTAGGGTTTCATAATTACTCTCATTTATAAGGTAATGATACTTAGTAGTTTGTGTTATCCTAATAAAAGACTTTATTTCTGGTACTTAAAGTACATATTATGTTGTTATAATATTTATGGAGACAAATTATAGAAATAGAGATTACAAGAAGTAACGACAAAATAAACAAGGATGATTACTAGAATGTATAATATCTGAAGTACTGAAGGTAGAATAAATATAAATAATCACTACACTCTGCAATGTTTGGAGTTGGTAGAAATTTCATGACGACTGAATTCGAGGAAGTCTTCAATCATTCACTGCACTCCATTCGATCATTAACGAGAAAATGTGATCCATAATTAATGAATGTTAGCTGTGGTCGGTCACTGCGGAGACGTATACAGGAAACCTGACTGTTGCTTCGTAAGAGGTTGAACGGATATTTATATTAATTGTGTTGCAATGCATCTGTTGCGTCTAATATATGAATTCTCATAATTTAGTCCCTCAAGTGTTTGAATGTCGTAAACTCTGTGGGTAGAACTTACAAGTAGAAAAGAAAGGCCATCTGCTGGTTTTCCTTGTTTACTCCGTAGAATTTTGCAGGATTCCAGCTTTAATAAGTATGTTTAATTAGATGTCAATGCTTCATTTCGCATCACTACAAGCTTGCCTACAGGGAACAAATGTTCTCTTCACACTAGCTAGTTTCTCTCGAAAATAAATATTTTATTTGTAACTGATAACAAAACATCCAGAGCCATAGACATAGAGGCTGTATGAATATGATATATTTATTTCGACGGATAGAAAATTTACTGATCTTCAAAATATAAATCAAATCTGATGACAGCCACTGAAATTGGAAAGAAAGCTGCAGGGTCATCATAGTGTTCAGAGAATGCATTTGTTAACGTTTTAGTCGTGTCAAATTTCGTAACACGCTTGTGAAAATGGTTTGAAAATGGGTTGCATATTCCTCTACTGAAATGAGTTTTAGTTTTCGCATTTTTTGTTGTGCATGCAGTATAACCTGTTAGGTGCAAGTGTTTTTTCGAAATCGTTTCATCCTTTATTCATTATCTTGTTTGCAAATATTTGCATATTGGAGCAACCACAAACATCTACACATGCATATTCAATATTTAATAGACAATGAATCACCCATCTTCATTTCTCAAATAATTACAAATAAATTTCTAACCGAATTGTTTATTTAAAAAATACAAAGAAACAAACAATGTGTTATACGCATACAGAAGAATATCGTTCAACTGTCAATAACATTACGGAGATATCACGAGTCACATGAGCATATTGCACAAAGATCTGCTTGCTATTTCGATGAAAACAATTTTAATAGTAATGCACTTCATTTCATTGTTTTAATTATGAACTTCAAACTTGAATTCACAAATTTATTCAGAAATTTTGCTGCATAGAGTGAACACGATATTTCTGTACATACATACATTTCCCATGAGACAAACTTTATTGTGTTTCTCTTGTAGCAGACAAATTTATCAATCCACACAATTGTATACAACCTGCTTTAGAATTCTAAAGCTCTGCATTCTGCCCACAGGGTTTGTTCGTGTGTTTCTCATAATAAGCAGTGATATTTTTACGTAAACATCATTAAGCGGTTGGAATTTGAGTATAGGCGTCATATGTTTCCTAAGAAGGACGAACTGTAATTGTATATATCATTTAGAAGGAATTCGGCACTTGCAGTGTTAAAAATAGTTCATATATCTATTAACTGTCTTGCTACTGAGGCTGAAAAATGTTAACAATCTTGTTCAAACTCTGTGTATGTGTGTGTGTGTTCGCCTTTTATGTAATTTGTTTAGCTAATTTCTGAATCTGTCTTTTTACTTGGGTAATTTAATGAGGCTTTCTGACTATATTGCATCTTATGGCAGGAAGACAAAGGAATGATAATGAATTGGAAAGAATTTTGAAGAAAGCTGTCTTGACCTAAAAGAATACCTTCTTGGAATTTGCCTGGAGCGACTGAGGATAACCACGTGGAAACTCGGTCAGGGCACCGGTTTTCAGATCAAGATTGGAAACGATCTCCTCCCGAATACAAGGGGTACCTGTAGACCCCACTCTTCAGTCTGTAGTGGGGATAAACTGAGTAACTGCAAAGGCTGCACCAACATACTACTATGGATGGGCACATGAAAATCATATATCTCTATGGTCTTCTGGTTGCACTGAAGGCTGTTACGAACGTTTTAGATATACTTATTGCTACCACCTTCAGCGTGAAAGACTGGAATACTGGTAAAACAAACCAGACTACACGGTGTCAGAATCTAGAGTGGTCATTCACTGTCGTCAAAGCCTCAAATATCACTGATTCAAGTAACTTCATATGTGAACTCAGTTCATCATGAATTTGACCAGCTTTGACACAGAGCTTTTCCTTCTGCGCCTCTCCAAGGTGTTGACGGGTCATCATCATTAATTTGGAGGCTACTCTCTCCTTTCCAATCCACCATTCATGAGTATTCAAGCCTGTGTAGATTCAGTGCTTGCTATACAGTAAGACATGGGTACGGAAAAGCAAAGTTGCCCTGTACTTAATTAACTAAACATCACGCCATGAAGACGTATGCCGACGTTGAGGTGTCACTGCATTATTCTTAAACTCCGCACTGGATGGAGGTGAGTGGTCAGCTTCACACCCTGGCCGCTTTACCCCCGGGGAAAGAATTCCCGGTATCCATTGTATAGGGGGTGGGTGGGCTCCAGAACAGGTCTGGACGACGTGGAGGAGAGAAAAGTCTCTTGTCCCTGCTGGGAATTGAAACCTGGCCGTTTATCCTGAAGCGTTTCTCTACACAGACAGAGGTATTCTGGCTGTTAAATATGGGTATTTAACCAAAACCTTTGCACGTATATTTCGCTAATGAAGATATTTTCAATCCCCCCCTTTTGTTCGCTGCAATGAAGTCTAGAAGAGGAAAATATATTTCATAATATAATCTTACGAATACGTGTGATTGTTAAAATGTGTGTCATATACTTTCGCTTTCCCAACTCCGTATCTTAAAATTATTACCTTTATGTTGGGGTCAGAGAAGGGTGAATAGAGTGAAAGATAAGAAGTATAAAAATACGAGGAGGGCGGTTTTTGGTTATTATTTCTTTTTGGTGGCGAAATATTGTTAAATCAGAAATCTGCTATGAACTTTGCATTAAAAAAAGAGGAGCATAAGGATTGCCGTATCACTGGGTTTAACAAATATGGTTTTCAGTTCGTTCCTTCAAGCTGGAACAAAGTTTTGAGACGCCAGTCGAAGACAGTAGTACTTTGCAGACTGAAGTGCAACGGTTGTCTCAGTGCATATCCTTATCGGATCCTACAGTGCGGTTCTACATATGTTGTTTTGGTTATCGATCTCCAGTGATTGAGATTAGCTCTTTCTAAGGGGCCCAACTGAGTAGGTATCTTTCTTTGACACCTGAAGACGGAAACAGATCCAGTTTCCGAAAAGTAGTGTCCTCTATTACCTAGAGTGTTCTCTATTTCCTAGAATTCCGGAAGAAATCCAAAAACTTAGTAATTCTGTGTTACTGATCTCTGTTCGTAAGATTTTCATACATAATTACATAAAAGAATGACGATGAAAATTTAATGAACAGGAATTTTTTAATGTTGTAGCACCGCCACTTCCCCCCCCCCGCCTGTCTGACTGTATGCAGGTACAAATTCCTTGCTGAAATAAGAATTACGATGAAATTTAGTGCCGAGCGCTCTTAGTCAAATTCATAGGCTTGAAGTATAAATTTGAGCATATTCTTCACCATGCGTGTGGTCTTCCAGTACATGTTCGTGGAGGTCAAGCAAGTTGACTGAGGCAGTAACATGTCTGATTTGTACTCAGGAAGCATCCGATTCGAATCTTCCCTACACAATTACTTCTGACTGTGGCTCTTATGGAGATCTCAGACACTCTTGGCGAATTTTAAATAGACCACGGCCGCTTCTTCCGCATGATTTCCACTTGAGAGTTCGTTAATCATCCCAAGACCTTACGCTATAGAGGGCGAGTTATCGACAGCTTCACAAAACAAAATAAATTAGTAAATTCATGAAGATCATGTAAAGTAAAGCTATCCCTGTACCAGGCCGTGAAGGCCCATAGGGTCCCACATTATCTAGACAATCGGCTCGAAGATGGCAGTAAGGTTGTCAGCCTTACGCGCCGGCCGCGATTTACTCCCCAGGAAAATTATTTAATTAATTCCTGGTACTCATTTCTCTTAGAGGCTGAGTCGACCCCAGGGCCATAGTGCGGCTGGAAGGATTAGATCAAATGAAAAAAAAAGTCCAATGACCTCATCGGGACTTCAACCCGCGACATTCCGGCTTGTAGCATAGCCCCGCATGAAGATCATGTGCTGAATTAAACTAAACGGATATGTTTATAAAAATGTACAGTCGGTGTCACGATGCAAACATAACGGTGCTTGATGTAGAGTAATTAGTTTTATGTTCAATTTTTGTTTCACCTCAAAATAATAAAATAAGTATACGAAGCACGTGATGTACCGCTCTGAACTTCGTGACGAGATTGAGTACAGCTCCCAACGTGCAGTCACAACAAGATATGTGCGACAAAACATCGGATTTCTGTAGAGAAATGAATCCTGAATCAAACCTCGGACACTACAGAATTATATTGAGTATATATTCAAGTATCGTGCACATGAATTCAATTGAAATAGTACTCGAAGGTAAGCCAAAGTTGGTTTTTTCAGTTGGTGTACCATAATGACGACACTGTGCATTGAATTTACATGCGACCCTCTCTCAGCCATTCAATAAATTCTTTGAGTTTAATTCAATGAATATAAACTTTTCTTCCGTTCCGTATCAAAGGCAAGAAAAAAACGAATATATTAATATGGTTAATTCCATGTACAATCGTATTTGATAATATAATTTATACCGTAGTCTCTGTATCACATTCTTCCATTATCTGGCAAATACTTATTGAATTTAAACAAACATCAACTCTTACGGCTGCCAATCCGATACAAGAAAATAATCAAAGTTATTTACTTAATTTGAGTGAAATTTCGAAACGCGTCCGTAAAATCTTAGAAAATGCCTTCAGATTCTCCGTACAGTTTGGCTCTATTTAAGTGAAGCAGGTAATAAGCTTAGTTTAAATTTTTTTAATGATGTAACACAATCACTACTCCATAATTTTGGACTTTATTCATCGTTGAAATTTATTAAAACCAGTTAGTTCCTTTAATTGGTTCTATTTAAATCTTCTCCATTTCCATACTTTGCTAGATCTCTCAACAAAGTCATTCCCAAATATAATTAACAGTCATCTTCAGGGGTCATAGATAATAACGCTACTTATACCGATGACCGTCTGAGAGAGATTTCTTGAAATTATTTGAGTCCAAGCAGGACAGCCGTATGATATTCCATGCAATTTTAAAACACACAATTACGTACATCTGTAGTTTCATGCCACATGCCAAATAGGACTGTATACCACAAACTTATACGTACATCATCCAATGCACAGACTCCCAAGTGAAGACCAAATTACCGTAATAACTATAAGTCGGGAAACTAANCGCTAAAAAAAAAAAAAAAAAAGGAAATATTTCTTGGCCGTTCAAAGTCAGTTAAAAATTAACGATAATATCATACAATACAAGTAGATCAAGGGAACAGTCACTATTAAAATAGAACAAAATCATACACACCCATCCATACCCAGCTGTCCTGAAGCCAACTGACCTCATTGAAAATAAGTGTAATCCACAACTGAGAAATCTATGTACTTTAATTTTGTCGTGTAATTACACAGAAATCTAAAAGAGGTTTATGGTGCTGGAACATGGAGAGAAATGTATGCAACTGTAAAATGCTTGCGTATATTTTACAGTTCTTGAGCATACTCTGTTTCTTCCGCAGCTGATAATATAGCAGTTCAAACCTCATTACGAACCTGAACACTGAAATTCATCTAAATAATATTTAAATGCTCAGTTTCAAGTTCACAGAAGACGGAGCAATTTTCCATTACAAATTTAATCTAGTAATGGAAGATTGTAAGAGGAATAGTTGCCATTAATTCCGAGAATCATGAAACTGTGAGCGAAAGTTAAACTGATACTAAAAATAAAGTAAGGTAAAAGTTATCCTTTGTATTTAATTATGTAATTAAGCACTATGCCTTGAAAGTATATGGGGGAGGGGAGGTACAGCTCCACCATTCTTGACCTCTGAATTAGATGGAGATGAGTGGTCGGCTTCACACCACAGGGATATAGGTCCCAGTACGAAGTGCATAGGAGGTTTGGTGTGCCCCAGACCCGGTCTGGAGACCAAAGAGAAGAATTACATTTCTTTCTTCTGCCCGGAATTGAACCCCGGTCGTCTAGGCCGAAGACTATCTGCTACTCGGACTGAGCTATTCTGATTCATACCGAGACTGGAGTAAGTTATGAGGATAAAAATTTACTCCAACGTTTGTGAAGTGTCTTCTTACAGAGTGGCTTAAATCGACGTGAATTATGTTACATTTACAGAGCTGTACTTCTGTCAGCCAAACACAAGTTCGCATCTGAGCGTCACTGTCTGAAGCATCGTATCTTATGTATAAGACTGAAGTCGCATTACCAATTTTTTTTTTTTTTTGTTATGAGTACATGCACTCCTCCGTAAGCATCAGTGGCATAGTGTTTAAGTAGTTAAGCACAGGGACAACTTTACCTTGTAATGAGTTCATGACTGTTTTGGAGACATATTACTTACACAGATTAAAATAGGTCTAATGCTGCATTTCTTATGCAATTAATATCTTGCGTCGATTAATTAAATATACCGTTTCCAGAAGCTATGTTCTAACCACAAATATGAGCATCTCATATTAGGTCATTGTATTTACTCGTAACTACTGTTTGTAGAGAATATGATTCCATTCAGCCGATAAAGCTGAATAATATTCTTACTGTTCATTACTGTATTTCCTAAAATGTCATCATATTTATAATTTGGAGCTATGGGCGAGAACTGAATTAGATATACTAGAAGATTTCATATGTATTTTGATAAATGTTTCCTTACTCTACAGCGTACTAGCTGTGTTTTTATTCCAATGGCTCTTCCAGCCCATTCAGGGCCCTGGCCTCTTATTCAGTTATGTACTCATTTTTCACATTCGGTAGGACTCCTTGGACGAGTGATCAGCTCGTCGCAAGGCCTCTACCTAAACAGAGGACAACATAAAGACAGAATAAACGCATTCCCAGCATTTTATGGAACCCGAATGTTCATTTGCGTGTTCACAAGAGCTCTTCACTGGCCCCTATCCTAAGCCAGATCAATCCAATCCATACAGTCTCATCCTATCTCTCTAAGATCCATTCTAATATTGTCCATCCACCTACGCCTTGGTTTTCCCAGTGGTCTCCTTCCTTCTGCCTTTCCCGCCAATATCCTATATGCATTCCTCGTCTCCCCCATTCGTGCTAGAATAAATGGTTACACACACCAAATATCCATGCCTTAAGTGGATTCGAATACACGATCCCAGCTTCCTAGCGGATGAAGACAGTTCATGCCTTAGACCGCGCGGCTATCGTGACCGGCACTAGCTATGTTAAAAATAGTAATCAAACGTCGCAATTATTTGAAAATCGCATAATATTTCTTATATGTCCGCGAGACTTCTGTAGCTATCACATGAAATATATTCGTGGTATTTCCCACCTTGAAACGTAGTAATCGCTGAGAGACTTTTAATCTGATTTCCAAATTTGGGATTCTAACTTGAGTAACTAATAACCCATTTATGCTGCTTCAGTAAGAAACTGCACTATGTCAAATTCTGATGTAGCGGTTGTATATCTTATTAAATACTTTGTATATTTTACAGAACAAATAGAAGCATCAAGGACAGTGTATGGTATCACCGAATGAGAAAATGAGGACAGTTATTCGGGATGGAATAATTTAACATAAAATTAAGTCCTCTGAAGTTAGATATATTGATTTAGCAGGCTAATTATAATTTAAGGTTGTCGACATTTCCTGTATGCCTTAGTTAGAAAAAAATATGTTTTTGGTCATAATGAAAAATACCGAATAATTATGTAACTCTAACGGACGTGGTTCAGCTAAAATACTTTAGTTATTATTTATTTATTGCTTTGTCATTATCTTGGACTATATAACTTCAAATGTTTGTGATGATTACTGAATATTGAACTGGTGACACCGTAGGAGTAAGCGGGCGTGTCCTAAGTTGAGGTGCGGAATATTACCTCGAAGGACTGGAGATAACCATGGTTATGTCAAAGTCAGAGTTCAGAGTTACTTTACGACTGACGGTTTACTGTCAATCAGTTCTTCATGGCAACAAGTTCCTTGAGACGACCAGTAATATTATTTTCTAACTGAAAACGTGAGGCTATAGTCCTCATGCAACATCCTCTCTCACGAGAGAATGGGTGTTGTTTACAATTGCTGCTGGTCATCGCCAGCGCAGTCATTCTCAGGTCCGAGTCCCGCGGGAACCATGACTATATTTTGCTGTCTCAGATTCGAGACTCCCAACCTTTGAGGTCCATGCCCTGTATTGATATCTCCCAAGAACAAGGCGGCTCGGTTGTACCTCCAGGCACTGAGCTCCCTTTCGTCGCCTCCTACGACTCGCAAGGATACGGTGGAGGTATTTGACCCCCACCTCTACATTGGATTATGTCAAAGTAGCCGGTATGCAGGCATATGTATGAATCCTGATCCTCCATAATATAAATCAGGAGCTCCATGCACTCCAATACAATCCCTAATAGTAAACTTTATGGTTCATGGGGAAACTAAGAGAAATATGAATATCCGTGGTCCTGAAATTGGGCCTCAGAAGTTTCAGTTCATTCACTAAACACAAAACACAGCACAGTAAAAGTACTGTCGATTTACAAATGGAGACATTCTTTATTCGTACTCAGATATAAATTTAATCCGTCTTTAGTGTAAAATGATAATTACAGTAATTCTTGGTTAAATTCTAAGAAATCATTTCCTTTGTTGCAAATGTAAGTTAAATATTCCATGCCTTAGTATGGTTGTCAATCATAACTTGTTTTCAGAAGAGAAAATAAATTGAACGCTCTTACTTGAAAACTAAGCGTTAAGCAATGAAGATCGTTTCGGCCAAAAGAAATTAAGTGATAAATGCATGGAATTGTTCGTCGTATTGACAACGGTTTATATACTGAAATATGAACAAATATTAAAGACAAATGAAATTGCACTTCGTTAACCCTTAAAGCGCATAAGTTACTTTATGCACTGCATTCATTAACGTGTAATAACTATGCATTCATATGTAAGATTTGAGGCTTTCACGGCGGTGACTATGAAGAAAGCAGTCTTCTGGGATTTGGCACCGTGTATATGTGGTGTTAACCGACGTTTCGGAGGAACGTATCGCCTCCATCTTCAGGGTAGAAGAAAAAATATAAGAAATCTGCAAGCGATGAGACCGTCTGCTTTTACCGTTTCTCACGGTCTCTTCGCTTGCAGACTTCTTATATTTTTTCTTCTACCCTGAAGATGGAGGCGATACGTTCCTCCGAAACGTCGGTTAAGACCACATATACACGGTGTCAAATCCCAGAAGACTGTTTTCTTTATATGCATTTATATGTTTCACACAATTCTCAGAATAAACACGGAACTGAGCGACTGCTCTTTGTGATGGACACACATGTCCCTTTGTGAAATAGGAACTCGTTACTTTGATCCATATCAGGTTTCAAAAGGTGAAAGAAGATGTCGATTAACTCTTCGCAACAAAATGTTTCCAGAAATGCGCCTATCACCTTTGCTATTTATGTTTGCCAGACAGTCTTCCATTCGGTTGCATATTAAAACTCAAGAACAGCTAACTAAATTTCACGCAATTTGATAGTGAGGAGTTTTACTATTATATGTTCAGAAAGCTCAGATGGCGAAAGTAGGTAAACAAATTTTTTTAGTTTCTTTGCGTATCTGGAGAGTAACTTGCTAAATATGGGGGTAAAATATTGCGAAAACAGGTTGCAGGTCAAAGTAAAGCACCCTTTGTATTTCTAAAATATTTTTCCTTAACTCTGACAGTTTTCAAGGCAATTAAAACGGAATGAAGGCGTCTCAATTTAAACTCTTTGCCTATATTTCCTAACTTTTTAGATAGTATACTTGTTCACCCAGAACTAAAATGCCATTATTTTATGCACAGTTCGTACTAAGCAATACTTGTGAACATTTAAATACATTATTATAGAGCACACGTATTAAAGATAAGCAGTGGCACTCACACAGGGAGCCTGCACAGAATAATATCTGAACAGTGCTGAAAGCAAGAAGTAGCCGCTGCAGCACTATAGACCTTGAGCAGGTACCCTCTGAATTTTGAATTTTAAATTTAAAAATTTTTAAATTTAAATGGAAGATTTTAAAAACATCAAAATTCAAAAATCAAATTGACGTATGTAAATCAACAAAGATTTTATACATATCTGACAAATATCAGCAAGGGGATTCTGATATATCGGGACCTATTAACAACAGAGAAATGAACAATTGAGAAAGCTGGGGTTTTTAAATTTTAAACTATGTGCAGTGTAACAGCTACCTGGGAGAAATACACCTGATGATGGCCATTTACGGCCGAAACATCTAGTGTAGAAGAAAAGAAGACAAAAGAACTAGGGCGGAGTTTGTGTCATACATTTAAATACATATTGGTTTTCAAAGGGTGTTGTATACAAATATGAGTATATATATAAAGTATACTATTACTATTTGTTGGTTATTGGCCTATTTAAAGATGATTTGACACCTGCATAGGTTACGTGTCTAAAATCATAATGGTTTCATATGAAGATTTTTTAAGTGGAACGAACCAGTCTTTGTCAACTGCTGAAGATTACTTATCGTCGATTTTGCTAACAGGACTGAGTAAAACCACAAAGTACTTGTCTGAATACCTTAATTTAGGACCGACATTCGAATTCCTATCTACATAATACGAAGCAATTCACTAACCATTAAATTGTCACGTGCTTTACTACGGCTTCGCAATTTGTATTACGAACAGTTCGATATACGAGTAATTACATCGTGGTTTAAAATTCCTCTACTTATATATATATATATATTATATATGCAATATGTATATGGATGTACATAATGTCACATGTAAGGCGGTAGCGTGACGAAAAATAATGCGTTCTGGATTTCATGACTGGATTTATTGAGCACTCACAAGTCGTAAATACAAATAATTATAACACTCTAAAAATTACGGTAACTACAGCACATATAAAGTGTTCGGATCACATGCTAAGTCTTCACAGGCTGACTCCTGATTCTTCTTCAGCAATTATCTTGAAATTTCTGAACTCCCAATTCCAATTCTCTAATACTAATCCTCTTAGCTACTCGTTATATAGACTCGGCACGGACCCCAACGAAACACCTTCCATTCTTGTCGCGTATTGTTATAGCCGTGTGGTTACAGTTCCGTTGCCTAGCACTGGATGTCTCATTGTTTTCACGCGCTTAAGCGGGAAGGCGTTTACCAAGCTGCTGCCTAGGAATATGGCATAATCTGCTGTACTGAACCTGGATGACAATGGTTCTGTATATATTTTATATTCATTTATTAACATTTTTAAAGTGTAAAATATAAATATCCTTTACATTACGACAAATGACTTACTACTGCAGGTAATGACTTTGACAAAAGACAGACCCGTCCTTTCGTTAGAAAAGGTGCGCAACAAAAACAAGACCGTAACTGTTAAACAGTAATAAATAAGTGGTCATGAGCCCCAGATGGAGCTCGACACCAAGACTGACTGATTGACCGTCAGACGCAATGTGACTTTGACTTTGAAGCTGCTGCCTACCCATGGGTTGAACGTTACAACATATATAGAGAGAGCACGGATAAGTCCACGACCGCAGGCAGGCTCATTTACGTATGGCCATTGTTAGTGTATATAGAAAATACTGTGTGTTGAGAACTACTTTCTTTACATTCATAAGGTAACATTATACGCACTGGTAATTGAACACGTGTACAATAGAAGATATGTCGTTTAGAGCATCACATGAATCCAGACAAGGAGCACACTCGTCAGTCCCTTTTTGCAAATCCCTCACACATCAACATCTGGAGGAAAGTAACTTAGGAAACATTTTCATGAAAATAGAACCCATTTCTTCGGGTGAGTTGAATGCCGTTCATTCAGAGTCAGACATCGTCGCGAAACCATTAAAACACATTGTGAAATGTGACTTGAGTCACAAAGAGAGTACAGTATTTCTATTTTTATCGGGACTGTTGTCTCCGAGTAGCTTCCATCTGAAAATGCTTCTGACAAAGAGTGATGAATACATTACCATTATAAGGACGAAAGCGATGAAATCCATTGCATTGTGTCTACTCGAAAGAAATAAATCGCCAGGTTCCATTACTCCTGCAACATGTGACTTTGTTCGACATAGGGGCACTATTCCTCCTCCAGGATCTCCTACTTCAGTAATCAATTCTCTGAGTTCTTGACAAATAGGAACTAAAAGAAACTCTAACCAGTACAGCAATCATCTTAAAAACTTGTGCAATTTCTGATCCAAAAATCGTGGGGTCTTGTCGCTGCCTCTGCTGTCTGTACCGTCAAAGTACTTCTCCAACTCAATAATTGACAATTTTCTGCTGGGAATTCTCTTTGAGTGAGTCTCTCTAGAGTAGGGGTGAAACTAGTATGAGAGAAAATTGGAAGGAGGAGCTGAAAAGACTTTCTGTACACTTTCTCGTCATCCTCACGAAAATTTCCAATTGAGTTACAAAAGTGGTTGACACGATGGTGGCCTACACGAACACTGACACGCAGAGGGAAGGGGGTAGAGAGCGGAAACTTTCGAATGATAAAACCAACTTACTGGGATATATTAAGTCCGCTGTCTCTAATACCCCTTACATGTTTCAACTTAATCTAGTTTTCAATTTCTAATCCTGTATTAAAGTTGAGGTGCAGAGTAGGCGAGCGTTAACATTCCAGACGTTATTAAGGTTTTACCTCGGGACAACAGCGTAGAGCTTTACTTGACTTTAGCAAATGAGATACGTTACCAACTCAAAATGTGGATTAAATGATAGGTACTAAAGTTTTAGACCAACGTTCTACTTTGATAAAGTTTTATGTTACATGTTCTGTTGTGTTTATGTTAAGTATATCACTCGCTAAATTTGATCCTAATCTTCTGTTATAGGGACTGAAGACAAAGCCTCAACGACGAGATCGTGCTTGACGGAGTGCAAAGCTTTTAGAAGCCATAAGCGAGCATTTTATGTGGCCGGTCAAAAGTCACTGGGCAACTAGAGGGGAGACTAAACTTTCACTTCATATAACTGCTTCACTTCCCCTCCCCATTGCGGTTGTGCAACTCGTGGTAAAAACGGACGTCTAATGCAATAAATGTTTCCCAGTACAGCAGAATAGATGTCAGAGTGGTAAACATTTACATTGTTTACTGTGAGCTTGTAATATATTCTAGGATCTGTCATGTCGTAGGTATAGCCAGATTTCCCTCTCACACATGAACTGAACATCGAAGTCATTGCCATATCTCCCTTAGGTCATTTTAATTTATGATAAAATATTAGCGCAATTTTAAGAATTCTAAAAGTATGACGTGGCTGTGAGTGCGGCTACTCGATTCAAAAATTTTCATATTTATATTAATATACAGACAAGTAATTAAGCAAACGAAGCGATGTCATCATCTAGACAAAATTATGAAGGGTAAAATTTCATAACGCCGGTCACGGTAGCCGAGCGGTCTAAGGCAGGTACTGTCTTAGCTCGCTTGGAAACCGAAATCGTGGTTTCGAACCCCACTCAGGGCATGAATGTTTAGTTTGTGTGTGTGCGTTTTTCTGTGTTTGTGTATAGGTAGACGCCTTGAGACGAGCTGATCACCAGCCCAAGGAGTCCTACCGAATGTGTAAAATCTAGAAAAACCGAAGTGAACGGAGAGGTTCATGGAGGTAGGCCTAGGCCCACTGGGGCTGTAGTGCCAAGGAAAAATAATCATAACTGGTTTTCTTGTTTCTAGGAGAAAAATTTCCAAAGTGAAACAGGTTTAAGGGGGTTCATCATTGCATATCAGCCCGTACACTTACAATTTGCTATAGGATCTTATTCTCACGAAATTTTGTTTAAAGTCATTTACATATAAACGTGATAATTTCAGATTATTCAGACCTAATGGGACTAAGCCTTACTCTATACGGGAGCCTAATTGAGTTCTTTGAGTTCATACTTTTGAACAGCCGTTAAATAAAAGAAACATTATGGAACAAACTTTATCATTTTCTCGATTTACATTATGCGCAGCTTCAGTAGATCACTAATGTTTTATAAGGGGCCGCGCCGTAGCTCAAGCGGTTAGTCGCTGGCTTCCCACCGCGGCGGCTCTGGTTCGATCCCGGGTCTGGTCATGTGGGATTTGTGGTGGACAGTGTGGCGCTAGGGCACGATTTCTCCGAGTACTTCGGTTTCCCCTGCAAATCTTCATTCCACCAATTACTCCACAATCACCCTCACCTATCAACTGGGGCTGGTACAACAGGCCAGACGTGGCAGCAGTACAAGGGACTTAGTGCCACTCCACTAGCAATAAAATTAAACTAAATGTAGACACTATGAAACACCTGATAGATGTAATAAAATACAGTCAAGATGGTGGACCTGAATTCGTATATTTATGGCCTAATAAAAATCTGTTAAGTACACCAAGAGAACTTGAAAACATATACAAAACTTCAGCTACCTTCTAATCGTCTGCTTTGCGAAATAACACTGAATTTACGACTTCTCAGGCAAATGTTATAGAACATTCATACATGATAATGTATAATCATGATTTAGAAGAAATACTGCTTATGTGGACAAGGTGCAAGGAATGTGTGGAGTCTCGCATCAATTTCTTGCTGCCAATTTCCAGTTGGACATCGGTAGCTCCGGATTCTCTCAGATACACAGCAACATTAAACAACTTGCGATGTTCAATAATTTCAGGTCAGAAATAACAGATCCTGACTCAGAACAAATTGGCATCCAGATTAACATCTTTGCAGAATTCCTATTTCTTATTTCTTTTCCTTGACACTACAGCCCCAGTGGGCCTAGGCCTACCTCCATGAACTTCTCCGTTCACTTCGGTTTTTCTAGATCTTACACATTCGGTAGGACTCCTTGGGCGGGTGATCAGCTCGTCGCAAGGCCTCTACCTATACACAAACACAGAAAAACGCACACACACACAAACTAAACATCCATGCCCGAGTTGAATTCGAACCCACGATCCCGGTTTCCAAGCGAGCGAAGACAGTGCATGCCTTAGACCGCTCGGCTACCGTGACCGGAAATTTCTCATTTAGTGTTGTGTTCATGTGCAGCCACATTATGTAGCCTCAAATAAATAGTGGCACTCTTCTTTCAATTCTGTTCAAACAATAGATATTTTGCGGAGCTTCAACAAAACCCATCAAACCGAGGGAAAGTTAAACAGCAAAAGTAATTTACAGCGTACCTCAAATTGCAATACTGGTAATGTAAAAAATGTGGAGGAGATGGACCACATGACTGTTCCCTGGTTTGGAAGTAATTGTGTCTTCATAGTAACGCCAATGCTGTGTCACGTACAATATGAGTGCTTAAAAAATTTGCACAAAATTATAAGCATCTGCCATTTGATTTTTCTGCTCAGAAAGTGAAGAAACAGGGACAGGCTCGATATGGAGATAACCGTAAGGACCAAAGGAAAGTTCACGCATACGTGGACAGTTGAAACGGGAATAGACGAGTGAGCTTTACGATGCACATTCAAGGCGGCCATCGATAGGAGCATGTACCGAGGTTGAGGAGGAGCTCAATGAATGAGCTTGATGAAACTGCATCTGAAGTGGGAAAGTCATGAAAAGAAATGGTGCAAAGATGGCATCAGACTCATTCTAAACATCTTTAATCTGGTAGAAT
This sequence comes from Cryptotermes secundus, assembly GCF_002891405.2. Classification (NCBI taxonomy): domain Eukaryota; kingdom Metazoa; phylum Arthropoda; class Insecta; order Blattodea; family Kalotermitidae; genus Cryptotermes; species Cryptotermes secundus. The sequence goes on along the minus strand of NW_019727799.1, from coordinate 123,661 downwards.
CAAGAAATTCATGAACCAATATGCCAGACGCATTAGAAAGCAAGGAGATTGCATAGTAAGATAAGATCTTTCAAACTATTATGTAATAACATTTCAAGGTATTGACTTTCATTAAAATATCTTTATTTTTCTTCGCTTACTTGTTTTCCGAAAGTTTTAGTTTATTGCAGAAGATTTAAAATTCAGTGAAATTTTTCTTGTCTTCAATTTCGTTTTATTTTAATTTCCTCATTACATTAATGAGGGTTTGTTACGTAATACTATGCATGCCATAAACTGAGGCAGAAAGGTAATGCAGCCTTACGCGGACGTTGAGCTGTGTTTTAGGGTCGTTGACACCTCTGGGATTACATTTAGCACCGGATTTGTCGCCAGTACTCTGTAGACTTGAGTCACATTACAACACTATTAACAGGCGGCATACAGTGAAGCAGCACTCTAGACGGTATATCATTACAATGATCTGTTACCCGAAGTTCTGAGATCCTGTCAAAATGTTTATGTAAAAGATGGATCTTCATTTTCCTGAATTGTTAATCATGACATATCACAGTACGGCTGATTGTCTTTCTTCTTATGAGGCACAAAAGACAAACAACACGAGATTTGCGGCTGTCATGGCGACGAATATGAAGATTGTATCAGGTTAGCGGATGTCATGGCCATGATTCGAACAGAGCACCTTCCGAATACAAGTCCAGAATGTTACTGCTTTGCCAGTATGTTCTCAAAGCCAAATAATATAATTTATTCCATATTACGTACTTTGCCAGTTCATTACCTGAAATTAGATTAAATCTGCTTCGTTTTTCCGGAAAATGCAATACTAGACCATCCACAGTATCCTGCGATAGAATATTCGGATAATATCTTCCCTCTTATGTTTTCGACAAGGGAGTGTGTATACTCATTCTTCCTCATAATGTCTTGCCCAAAGTTCTGTCACAGTGCTTTGTTCAACTTCCATCACTGTTCGAAAAACAGCATGAGGACTGTTCCTTTGACTATCTGAGCTGGTACTAATCTACTTGCATAATGAGCCTACCATTAAATCGACGACAAAGCATATTCTTCCAGAATAAACAGAAGCTATTTTTTAAGAAACTTGTAATAGTTGATGGTTCAGGCCACTGATATCCTGAAGAACGTAAAAAATTACTTTTAGGAGAGATTATCGTGACTTCCTTGTCCATGGGTAGGAAGTGCCGGTTATGAAGCACTTGAAAGGCGTTTCTGGGAATGGTTTTCCGCTTTAGTGTGAGATCCGTTCATGTGTGTTATAACAGGCAAGTGACAGGTCCACAGATGACTGAATTTAATTGGAGCGATAACTGCATAATACGAATATCTGATTAAAAAAGAGAACGAAATATACTGCAACAGAGAAATAAATGTCCTAGAAATATGACAGTTTTTGCTTTAGAGCTCCAAGAATATGCTAAAAACACACTCTGCACAATGCTACCTCCTGCACTATGAGTATTAACAGGGAGTTTCGGAATACGTGTACAGACACACAGACAGAAATGTGATTTCTAAAGTTTCATTTTTCTTTTTCCAAATAAAGAAATTAGGCTAAACGTAGGGGAAAATGGGACGTTATGCGAGTAAATGTGATAACTATTTGATAATAGGAACAGAGGATTTACAGTTGTCCTATCTGTGAGCATACTTGCTGAGAAAAGAATGTACTATTCGGCAGTATAACGATCCTTAGAGGGCTATGTTGATATATTGATTGTACTAGGCAAGGAGACGTTGAAACTGACATCACCAAGACCTTGTCTCCCAGCAGCTTAAGTCCTGCCAAAGGAATAAGAAATTTATTCGTATTTATTCACAATATCACCACAGCGCTGTGGGAAAAACAGTCTCTCTCTTCTCCAGATACGTCCGTCGTTCTGCTCTGAAACAGATCTGTAAAGAAGACAAAAATGTACAAGTTCCATTCAGTGCAGAAGGAAACAAATGGCCCAAAATATTTTGTACATACATTCTCTCATGTTATACGTATGAAGACAAAGGAAATATCGTAAACTCAGTACCCACTTCCTGCTACATTTGTCTTACGTAGTTTTATTTCGAGAATACATCATGGTTTAGGAAGCCTGATTCTCATCCCATAAGCTTAGGTTCGATATGACAGCGATTCATGTAGGATTTGTGGGTATCAACGTTGAAGTTTGGTGGGTTTTCTTCCGAGAGCTCCGGTTTTTGCTAGCGATTCATCATTCTTCTCCATTACTATCCCACACTCATCTATCACCGCCTCTGAAGCATGCGACAGGCTTGACCAACCAGCACGGCCACAACTTCTCTTTGTAGGTGGGGCTTCACATCGGACGTGGCTCTTAGATTGTATTGGAGTAAGAAATTTAATGTCCTCAATAATACTGAGGCCTTGAGATTAAATCGAAGATAAAGGAGGTCATATTGGATTTCAGCCCTTAATGCAGCATTTATTTTATTTTGTAGTTTATTCAGTTTGGTGAAGGAAATTGGCTGAAATATACATAATCTAAGTACAGACAGACGATGTACTAATTAGCGATAACTCACAATTTTTGCACTTAAAACGTCGAACTATATTTTCGTATATATGAGATCAGAAATATAAAACCAAAGAAATGAACCAATGTAGATTTCCTTACTATTATGATAAAGTTTTAGATTAGATGCATATGTTTCTGTGTTAAAATACATGAGGCATATTCCAGTTCTTTACTCCTGCTGCATCAGAATCTCATGCTTTGTGTTCTTAGGTCTCAGAGCATTCAAATTCAGTTTCTTTCGCAATGAAAATTTAAAATTCTTGTACCGAGATTAAAAGAGGTTGCGTCATTAAGCAAAAATTAAACAACTTCTTCATACAAGGTTGCACTATTTCAAATCATTCCTTATTTTAAGCAAGGTCTCAGTTTTCTTCAATATACGAGGATAAGTCAGAAATTAGCCGCACTTTCTCCATAACACATCTTTAGGTTTGTCACACTGCCTCCTACGCATGCCTAGAGTTGGTACTACTTTGGTCACGTGATCGAAGTTTATCTTGATCGCATCATTTTCCTTGATGTTGTGACAGTGTAAACATGGCCGCTCTGCTAGCAGTGTGCACCAATGATTAACAAAGAACAGTGATCCAATTTCTCTGATTGGAAGGTGTGTCAGGGGCTGAAATTCATATGTGGATTCATCGCTATGAGCCAGAATCCAAAAGCCAGAGTATGGCGTGGAAACACTAGGGATCGCAAACGAAGATAAAATTCAAGATTCAATCTTTCGTGGGAAAGGTGATGCTTACCGTTTTTTGGGACTCAAAAAGGCCTATACTGCAAGACTACCTGGAAAAAGGGTGTACGATCAACAGTGCAAGATACAGTGATACAGCAATTCGCACCAAACGCCGAGGCCTATTGTCGAAGAAAGTGGTGCTGTTGCATGACAATGAACACTCACACAAGGACGGCCAGACCGTTGAAACCATTAGCCATTTGTGTTTCGAGATGCTGGAACAGCCTGCCTACAGCCCAGATCTCGCCCTTTCCGACTATCATCTCTTTGGACCGCTCAAAGATGTTTTACGACGTTTTTGATTTTCTACGGACAAAGAAGTGGGGGAAGCGGTGCATAAATGGTTGCGCGACCAACCGAAAACCTTCTTCGTGGAGGGAATACGCAAGCTTTTGGACCGATGGACCAAGTACATCGAAAAGGGAGGAGACTAAGTAGAAAAATGAAGTACTTGTTCAACCCCTACTTTTGTATATATGGATTGGAAAAACAAGAGTGCGGATAATTTTTGACTTACCTACGTAGATCAGAACACGTATGCAAAGAAACTGCAGTTCATGTTTCATGTGTAGGGTGGTACGCGTGACGAAAATAACGGGTTCTAGTTCGGATTACTGGATTTATTAACACCTTCCTTTACAAACCCTTTTAAGTATAGGCAATACAGCGGTATCGCTGATTTACACAATTTCCTCTTCACCTTTGCATACGCACTAGGATTCTCAGTTTCCACTAGTCGGCTCCTAGCAGCGAATCTCCACACAGAAATTAGCACTTCAAATCGCTGTGAAATCGTTTTATGCTCCTGTGTCCTAATCTGTACTGAACTGATCTTTACACTTCACTAAGGACGTGCTCCATTCTTGTCCTTGTACTCCTAACTTATGAATTCACTTCTCTTATAAGCACTTTGCACAGACGCCACGGAAAACATTCTGTATTGTGGATGACGTCACCGCGTTACATAGCACGGTCCGATAAGCGGAAATTTGTTTGCAGGGCCGTTGCCTAGAAACGGATTGCATAACCCCGTTCTGTTGTTGTGTGCGTGTATCTCGGGTGTTTATCGATCCGTTGCAGGCAATGCGTTGATCAAATACGTTACAATATTCCTTCTTGGTTACGATTCTTAGCACATTCGAGAACCAATGATTTCCATTAGAGTTTATACTGGGTACTTTTACTAAACTCTCTAACTAACTTCATGAAGCTGAGCCCTTCTTGAGAAGCTGCCAGTTGTGCAACTCAAGAACCTCCCAAGCACTTTATGGAACCCGAAGGTTCATTATCGTGTTCACAAGAGCGCTCCCCACTGGTCTCTATCCTAAGCCAGATCGATCCAATCCATACCACCCCATCCTATCTCTCTAAGATCCATCTTAATACCGTCCACCCACCTACGCCTCGGTCTTCCTAATGGTTTCTTTCCTTATGGCTTTCCCAGCAATGTCCTATATGCATTCCTCTACGCCCTATTCGTGCTACATGCTCCGCCCATCTCATCCTCTTTGACTTGATCGTTCTAATTATACTTGGAGAAGAGTACAAGCTATGAAGCTCCTCATTATGCAGTTTTCTCCAACCTCCTGTCACTTCATCCCTCTTCGGTCAAAATATTCTAGATACCCTGTTCTCAAACACCCTCAGACTATATACATCTCTTAATGTCACAGACCAAGTTTCACACCCATACAGTACCATTAAACTCTCTAGATGTTATAATACTGTGACGCGTTACCTTACGTCCATCACCGCGACAACCGCTACAATCGGAACGGACACTTCCACGGCAACGAATACGTGGAAATTGGCGAGTTCCCGCAGCGACAGATCGTAGCAACGAATTGTCGTTGAGTATCAACGAACCACGTTTCAGCCGTAATCTACAAGGAACGTTCCCGAAGCAACGGATTGCCGAACACGTGAGATCGAACCTTGGCGAGGGGTGCCCTCTATCGAGTCCACGTGCGCCTTATATAAAGGGCCTGGCCTCGAACGGAAGTTGAGTATTAGAGAATGAGAACTGAGTATTGAGACAGAAGCCAAGTGAGATACAACTGGCAATAACTGTAAAGAGTGTAAGAGCGAGTATCCAATAAAGATTCGCTAAATCCGAGACCCACGTGAAGTTATTTGCCGCGTGACATACCCAACACGTGACAATAGCTATAGATCTACAGTTCTCCTTTTCTAAACTTGGGTCAGTGGTTTCAATTTGAAATTTAAGTATGGATCTGGTTTTGTAGACACTGGTCGGAAAGTTACGTATGTCCACGCGTGCAACATCTGATGTATTCGGCTGAGTGCGTCTCTGAAGCTTAACTCCGAGATGGTGTCTCCCTTGTTAGGAACACGCTGAATGTGTCCAAATAATCACCATTCTGTAATAACTAGAGATATTAGAACCTAAAAAACTCATTACTCATGACAAGGCCAGTAATTTGAGTGTATATGTGCCATTTCCTATACTCCATTCTAGCATCTTCTTGCATCGATCAACAAATAATCACCTTTCAAGAAGTCCTCCAACAGAATCCTTTTGTGCTTTACTGATTCCTCCTTTCGAGTTACATCGCAATGTGGCTTTCTAGTACCTTCACACATACGCATATGCTGTTAGAATCATCTGATGCATATATATATATATATGCCAATATGTCTGTTTGGGTCAATAAGACACATGCCTTCCACTTCCACAACAAAGCCTATAACGTTAGTATCAATGGATCGGAAAATCTTCCACTTTTAGTGATACGTGTTCAAGAAGCCAGCTTCTGTGCCCAGCATTCACACAGTGATTACGTGTGTTCTCCAGACACAGTCTGGAGTTACATCTCCATCAATTGGGAACTTGGCTCTATGTTCGTTTAACTTTTTTAGCCGCTCGGCTGAGTAGATTTCTTCTGCAGCCTTGACGCCGTCAGTTCCAGAGGGTGGGATGGCAAGCCTCTGAACCGTTGCAGATATCAATTTCAGACAATGGACAATGTCGAGGGAACATCCACACACCCCGATATCAGACCATTGTCACAGCATTTAGAACTACACCTGGGCATTAACCTGTGTCGCCTCTACAGTGTAAGCTGTGTGTGCCTGGTCGTAACAGTCAATTTAGCGCAACAGCACAACAGTGCACGATGCTTAATTAGTATGTATATATCTATGGACCTTGGTGTATTTACCATCACCAGTTGACTAACAATCATTTCAACTTTAAATATTAGTCGTCCTGTTTGCTGACAGGTGTTATAAATGTATTTATGAATTATAAGTGTCCTGCCAGAGCTTAAGTACAATATCTGGAGGATTTCAGGCTTCAACGGAAGTTCAGTGCTGGTGCTATGTATTTAGGATTTATAAAGTCGTTGTAAATAGCTCATACTATATACCTTCGGCCGGTCACGGTAGCCGAGCGGTCGAAGACATGTACCGTCCTCGCTCGCTCGGAAGGCGGGATCGTGGGTTCGAATCCCGCACAAGGAATGGATGTTGTGTGTTGTCGTGTGTGTGTGCGACGAACTGATCACCCGTCCAAGGAGTCCTACCGTCTGTAGAAATGATCATGAAACTGAGGAATCAGCCCCATGCTCCAAAGCGGGGGTGAAGAAAAAAAAATCGAATGATAGGATGACAAATGAGCGATGAGTTGGTAACTATGCGAAAGAAATCGACTGTGGCCTATTTGAAGGTACTATACCGGCGCCTTCCAGGAGGGACCAAGGAAAACCATGAAAATCTGAATCAGGATATTCAATGTCCTGCCCGAGATTCTAACAGAGTCAGATGCTAATCACCCCGCCCGGAACAACTCCCTCTTTCAATGCTCATGCTGTTCCTCTTGTGTTTACGTGACTATACCATGCAGATACTGAAGCAAACCTCGCACTGAAGATATCGGGTACCCTGGCAATGCAACTTGCGTCTGCATGACAACAACAGCCTTAAGCAGGACAAATGTTAATGTGTGAACGAGTATATAATTAAAAAGTTAAAGTCTGTAGACAAAGCAGGTGTTATTTTTGGATCTCAACTTTAAAAATGAACTTTATTCAAAGAAATGTTTTTTTTAATTGACTGCGTATTTACAATCTGCTCTCTTATTTGTGGAGCATTAAGTAAATCTGTGGGTGAGTGGCATGAGTGGAGAATTCATCCTCTGATGAATCCCCTATCGGTCTTCTAGGTGGATAATGTTGTTTTCCGTGTCTTCAGCGGTTTCGGGGAGGTCAGTAGGCCATTGCCGTTTTAGTCTTCTTGGCACCTTTGGCGGAGTATTCAGGGCCGCTATGAGTTTGTGCGTAATTATTTATATCACAAAAATGAAAAGAGGATTTACAGTAGGTTATTTCGTAATGTTGCTAACCTAAATAATCGTTTTCTTCGAGTATTTATGTTAACATCGTGTTCACTTTAATCTCAACCCATGATTCACAGTTGAAACACTTTGGCTATAAGTACATATGTTTCATTTCCAATAGTGAGCAGCTATACTTAACCTAAAAAGATATATTTTAAAATATTAATTTCCCTATATATATATATATATATCCGACTTCGCCATGAGCCCAGATTTGATAATTAAGCAGCATATTGCAAGAGATTTAATTGCATGAATATTGTTCACACTTCATAAACGCCTTCTACCTTGCTCTTGCTCCTTTTGAAGGGTTCAGTTTGTCTGGAAAATCAGTCAGAGTCAGTACTGGGATCTGAAGTTAGAACTGTGCGACGGTCATTGGAACTGCTCACTTTGCACAGGATATCAGACACCATACATAGAATGTAAATGGTATAGTTCCTGTTTTACTCTACAGTCCACGTACCAAACGCCATGAACTGTAGAGAGTAAACTACTTTCTAGGGACATTCGCACATTTCAGTTGAGATTCATGAGATTATCATACTGTGTGTGCTGTGTGTCCCACACTCATTAACTTTCCATATAACTGACAGGTTATCACCAAACTTTGTAGATTGTTTTTGTCATTAGCGGCCACATCTAACTTTATATTTCTTAATTATCTGCAATAAAAAAGAACAAAATGGTGGACGTATTAACTTACAAAACTGGAGCTACAATCAGCAGCATCTAATACAGAGTCTAAAATAATGAGTGGTAAGAAGCCTTTGAAAAATATGATAACAGTGAAAGTAATGTTTCAACAGAAAACATAATAGAACCCTGGCAGACGTGGAGAAATTCTCATTCTTTTTCATTCGTGCAACAAAAATTAAAGGTGACTGATCAGCTACACGCTTCTGCCCCTTTACTACACAGGAAATAACCCATGGGAGGGGAGGCTGGGTGAGCCCGGTAACAGATGATGAATAGAAGAATCCATTTTACCCAATTTAATAATATTACATATAAAAATAATTTAAGAAAGCCGTCTTCTGGGATACGGTGCAGTGTAGATCTTGTGTGGACCGACGTTTAGGAGGAAAGCATCGCCTCCAACTTCAGGGTAAAAAATTCCGGGATCGAGGAACTAGGGTGAGCACGTGGCTGCAGCCATATCCCAGAAGACGGCATTCTTCACACCCAGCGCCGTGAAAACATCAAACTTTATAAATATAATTTATAGCAACTGCAATAAAGGTCACAGTATACATAACGTATATCTGTGTGAATGTGTTTAAATGCGCTCTGCACTTGCCAAATTGCTACTGTTCCTCTTCTGTAGTATGGGTATGCTAATGTCGCCATCTACCATAAAAATACTCGTAACAATACGAGTGGCATATGTTACATATAGTACCTACTTACGCTGATCGTTTTTTTACAGTATTAGGCACGTACGTAGTTTTATTGTCACTTCAAGTTTATAGTAATAATACATCCTAATAAGAGCAATAATAAGAAATTTTAATTAAATATTTATAGTAACTATTATTATATTTAAAATGCGCTCATTCATTATATAAATATATTCTTTAATACTATATTATATATTTTATGTATTTAAAACTATTTTTATCCATTAACTTGTACCGAATTTTGAAGCAAAATCACTGACCTTCCTCGTAATAATTCTGGACACTTCAGAACATTAAATATTTTACAGTCACAGCAAAAATCCTTCAAATCCTTGTTGAAACTCGAAACAGATGATGAATGGTGCTTACATTTGAAGACAGAGAATGACGCAGCCACACAAATATACATTTTTATGAAACATTTATAACAGAACTCTTAGTATTTGTTCGAGGTTTCAGCTTCATTTTTTCAGTTAAATGTAGCATATCACATCTGTCTAACATTCCGCTTTTAGTAACACTCAGCGGTGAAATTAACAGGTATCAATTCTACATTTATGTTTGGTGTTTTAGAAATGAGATGTTTCTCAGCCGCCACATGCAGTTTCATACACAAGTCATTAACACCTGAAGAACACCTCCTCATGAATGTAAAGACTGTGACGAAAAGAAAATTCTTAATCTCTGCAACTTTCCTCTCGCTGAGCACTTACACTAACAGAGATTGGTGCAAATCATTTGCAACAAAAGCAGCAGTTCTGCGGAGTCAGTACTATTTTCCCCCGAAGAGGAGTTCGTGAAAGTATTGATTGAAAATCAAAGAACACGATGCTCATTCAATTGCTGCAGATGCCGGACTTGGGTAGCATATGTCCAAGGGCAGCCGAGATGCTACAAAACAAGGAATGTTTCCTCTTAAAGACGAAGAATCTTTACAAAAACAAAACGATATTCCTATGTAAAATCAAACAAATACGGTTCTAAATTGTACTGGGAACTATCACAATGACCGTCATTCGCCAAACTTTTTTCTTAAAATTAACTCAACATTTGCCATACCGCGGCGTGGTAAATTCTTTTATCTATAAGACGAGGGCACGGTACCGGGCCGCGGCCCGGCAGTTGTGAAACACTGATCTAAATGTTAGTCGTCACCAGGGCCCAGATTTTGATGACCTGAAAATATTTAAAGAATTACCTATAAAATGACCGAAAAATCCAGAAAAATGACACAAAACATGACCCAAAAATGTAATATGCATGGCCCGGATTTTGATGACCTGAAAATATTAAAAAAAACCCTATAAAATAACCGAAAAAATCCAGAAAAATGACCTAAAGGAGAAAAGAGAGAACACTTCACTTCCATGTTATTCACACTTCAGAAAACATATGAAGAAAAATTCCATAAAATGGCCAAAAATGACAAGAAATACCATTGAAAGTCCAAAAATGTACCCCCAAAATGAAAAAAATGACCTTAAACATAAAAATGTAAAAAAATGACAAAAGTTACCTATAAAATTTACATTTCTGTAACCAGCAGCTCATACGCGACATTTATATATTTAAGAGCATCGCATAGGATACAAGGAAAAAAAGATGACATGTCAACAAAATCCGGGCCCTAGTCATTACGGTCGAGCCAGTAAGTTTATAGACACATAAGCAAGAAAGGGACAACAGGCGCGAGTAAAGGAAACGACAGTAACACGAGTACACTGACTTCATTAAGGCCCCAATTTTATCACAGTTTACATTATGAGGTCCTCAGGATTTCACTGCTAAATAAGAGTGTACATATATATATATATTAATCTGTGTTGAGTAATGCGAGATACTACACAATGAGGCATATTGTCACCTAATATCGTTACGACAGTCAGATCAAGAGAACTGGTATTGCCAGGGAGTTTGGCTAAGCCGCGGGGGACGAGATGTTCAGAGACTGCAATGGAGGCTTAGCTTTAAGGGCAAAGTTAATTTACTATGATCTACATAGTAGGAGATAGGCGCATAACATTAAGATGGATCTTAGTGCGATAGGCTGCTCTGATCGGGGGAGAATGGAGACTAGGACTGTGCTCAGTAACACCCATTGTTATGTAGGAATGGTGTTTAGTCATAGTATTCAGCTACATCACTATCATCATAAGACCTGTTAGGCTTCAAGATGTAAAATTATAACTTAAAAACTGCTCTCTCCATTTTTTCATGTTCGTCCTGTGTCTCTTCTTCTGGGTTTGCAGTGCAGTAGTAATGTAGGAAATACCTTTCGCTTCATTCTTCGTAGGTGCTGCAGCCACTTTATTTGAGAAACTTTAATTCTTGAATTTATGTGAAAGTTTCTAGTCAGAAATTGTATGAAGATATAAGAAACAAGGCCGGTCACGGTAGCCGAGCAGTCTAAGGCATGTACGGTCTTCACTCGCTTGGAAACCGGGATCGTGGGTTCGAATCCCACTCAGGGCATGGATGTTTAGTTTGTGTGTGTGCGTTTTTCTGTGTTTGTGTACAGGTGGAGGCCTTGCGACGAGCTGATCACCCGCCCAAAGAGTCCTACCGAATGTGTAAGATATAGAAAAACCGAAGTGAACGGAGAAGTTCATGGAGGTAGGCCTAGGCCCACTGGGGCTGTAGTGACAAGGAAAAAAGAATAAGAAACAAGTCCCAGTGTTTAGTCCGAGGTTATGTTCAAAATAAACCGTCTTCGTGGATATAACGCAGTGTATTCGGTTGAAAGTCAGTCAACGTTTCAGAGGAACATATCACCTCTGTCTTCAAGATGGAAGAATAAAGCAAGCAAGAAGCCAGCATGAAAGCTACCTGCTACACAGCGCTATATCCCTGAAAAAGGTACCCTTCGTAACCACCGCTGTGAGAACCTCAAATTCTAACATGGTCTGGTCTCAAACTTTTGAAAAATCACATACGTACTCATTTTAAGATGCAACAGACTTCTGAATTTGGAACTTTTGCACAACTTGTTATTATTAATCGCTTGTAGTCCTTCTTCAGTTCATGTTATTATCCATAAACAGTTATAATAATTATTTTATAAGTTTCATACTCTATAATTTGTTTATATTTTAATGTCTATTACAGTAGAGAAAGAAAAGAAATGTTTATTAATTTCAACTAACGTTAATATTAATGAATAATTGTGAAGGCTGAATTAGTTCTTTGTCTATAATGCTTTACCTATATCTTTTAATGAGGAAAAGAATGGCATGGCATAATTAATTATTTTCCTTTCCCTTGTTTCCATGAAAAAAGTTAACCAGATTTTACATGAGCGTATGCTCGTATTTGTATCTGTGAAATTTTGATTATTATGACTGCGGTGCGGTTGTAATATCATAAGTTATCGTACTATTATTTAACAACATTTAGGCCTATGTCAAACCGCCTCTGTGGTCTAGTGGCTAGAGTTCCTGGCTACAGATCCGGAGGTCCGGGTTCGATTCCCGGCGCTACCAAATTTTTTTCTGAGAAGTAGCGGGTCTGAAACGGGGTCCACTCAGCCTCTTGAGGATAATTGAAGAGCAATTTCAAGGAAATAACGGCTCCGGTCTAGAAAACCGAAATTAACGGCCGTGGGGATTCGTTGATCTGACCACGTAACACCCTCTAACAGCAAAAGTTGGCACAAAACTTCGCCGACAAGTGGCGGTCGCTCGGTCGGTATAGTTAGCTTGCGGATTAAAATCACGAAGGCCTATGTCAAGATCAAGAAACGTCATTTGATATATAACCGTTACAAAGTTATTTTTTAATTCTCATGCTACTCTTCGAAGACGTGAAATGTGGCAACTCCCATTTAGTATTCGTCACCTTCTGTAGGTAAAAACGAGATACCTCCCGAATATAATGAAAGAAATATTCATCGTATTCTGGCATATTTGCTCAATGCAGGAACTGCGGAGCCAGAGAAACAGCCGTTGCTAGCGAACGCCTCTGAAACAACATTCGTTTCTAAGCAAAAGCCGCGAAACACACAATGGAACAACGTCCATTGCTAGGCAGCAGATTCTTGATAAACGATAATATAACGGCAACAATTTAACAAGCAACAAAGGAACGCTGCTTTCTGTGCGGTTCTTGTCAAGATGTTGAAACCGGGACGGTTTGGGTCAACCAGTCAGTTGCAGGAGTGCTCATTTGTAAAGGATCCACCATTCAGAGAGGATTTGAGTCCAGAAGTAGAGAAATAACCATTATTAGAAACCGTTATAAGAAACGGCTAGTGGAGAGTATAACAGACTAAGAACACTAGCCTGTGTGCTCTAGTGATTTGTAAAGTGCGGAGATCAGCGATTGCGCTATGATTAGGTGAATCTACAAGTTGTGTATTGAAGTGTTCAATAAATCCAATGTCCAATCCAAAACCCCGTCGAGAAAAACTCAACATCGTGACAGTATAAGTTCATGCATGAGAGAAGAGTATGGATTCAAAACGTAATTTAACTGGAATTATCAAAAGATCAACAGGCTTCAGTAATCCATGTAAGGGATATCAGTGTACAAGGAAACAGCCACGCCGGTCTTTCAGACGTTTTTGCAGACTCCAAGTAAGCTTATACTTGGTTCTGTGAAATGCCTATCTTGCAGGCTGTAATATTTGGAAAATCCCATTTCTTCCATACTATATAATTATGTAGGACGGATTCAGTGGCGAATGAGATGTGAAATGGATCACGCTTAGCTACCAAAGAGGAAAGTTCGATATATCATAGAGAATTCATGGGTTGGGTTATAAGTTTAACATGCTAATCGCATGAATATTCACACCTGTTTCTCGAAACTGTTGTTACACGTACAGTCGCAGGAGAAATATACTTCGTTCTATGCTATTCAGATAGCTCTTCAACGTTGCAGCGTTCTGGTTGAGAGGTTAATGCAATGAGAACTTATACCTGAAACCTCTTTAGTGATTAAGTCGTCACCTTTCCTTATAGAAATAAATTATGTATATTTTCACGGATAATTATGCCCAAAGGCAGGAACAGGGATAGCGTAGTCGGTATATCGTCTGGCTACGGGCTAGACGACCGAGGGGTT
>NW_019727799.1:90222-109516 GCF_002891405.2 Cryptotermes secundus | reverse complement strand
ATTATGCCCAAAGGCAGGAACAGGGATAGCGTAGTCGGTATAGCGACTGGCTACGGGCTAGACGACCGAAGGGTCGGCGTTCGAGTCTCGGTATGGTCAAGAATTTTGACTTTTCCAATCGTCCAGACCGGTTCTGGGGTCCACCCAACCTCCTATACAATGGGTACCGGGGGCTCTTTCCCCGAGTTAAGCGGCTGGGGTATGAAGCTGTCCACTCACCTGGTCCAAGTGACTAGGTGAAGAAAATATGGATCTATGCATCCACTCCCCCATACGTCTTCATGGAGTAGTGCTTAATTAGTTAAGCACAGGGACAGCTTTACCTTTAGTTATGCTCAAGGGCTAAAATACTACGATAGCTACGGTCTGAATGACCAGGGTTCGACTCCCAACAGGAAAGAAAAAAATATTTTGTTTTCCACAGCGCCCAGACCGGCTCTGGTTCTTACCCAGTCTCCTATCCAGTGATCACTGGAGGCTATTTCCTCTGGGGTATAAGGGCCGGGGCGTGAAGCTGACCACTCCATCCATGCAGAGGAATGTCGAACTTATATTTCTATTCCATTGTAGGTGTAATTAAGCACAGTAAAACTTTACCTTTTTACCTTTACTTCTAATGATTTGAACCCACAATTTCTAATCCTTCGATGTCACAGAATTATTTTATCAAAAAAAGAGAAATAACGATTACGAAATAATGAACCCAAACGGATATGTTGCGAGGAATCCAAAAGTTTCTGGGTTAGTTGTAAGTATGCAATCCATGCTAACTTCCAATAAAATCCTTCTCGTGCCGCGGTTGTTATCGATTTTACGAAAAGGAATCTCTTTCTTTAAATTCAACACTCTCCTCAGTTAGCACAACCCACAACATTTTACTCTCCACTATTTGTAGTGCAAATATTGCCTTGGTGGCTTTACGCTGTGACGCAATACGTGGAAGCTCGACATCCTTTGAAGGATAGCAATATAGATGTGCACGAAAAGTGGACAAAAAACGCTTTCGAACGTAATTTTACGAATACTAGGAATGCATTTAGTGAGGGCCCAAGCAGCACTTTTTGAGGGAGAGAACATGGAACGGAAAGTTGGAGTGTACATATTTGGAATTTCAAGGGTTCAAATCTTAACCAGGAGACCGTTGTATTCTTCGAGGTTCCTCAGTTTCTCCTCAGAAACGCTGACACCTTCGTCGTGTGGCACTGCAGGCCAATGCATTCTAAGGTTTCCCGCTTCCACAATTGATTAATCTTGTTTACAGATACTTGGTATGACGTCTTAAGGCGCGTCCACATTACTCGTGCTCGTGTGACTCGCTATGCTCGCGAATAATATGGACGATATGACAAATCACGAGACGAGCAAATTTAAAATTTTTAATTTAAAAACTATAGCCAATAAATTAAAATACACTACAGCCTATACACACTACGAGTAAATATACGGATCCTCACGCGCTGAAGCCTGGCGAGCAACTGAAGTAGTGTGGACGAAGATTTACGAGCATAAGTAAAAGCCAGAGGAGTCTCCCGACGAGCACAAGCCTGGTGAGCTCGAGCACGAGTAATGTGGACGAGCCTTTAGAGTGGAAATCGACCCGTCTCAAGACTCTTGCCTAGATAAGCAACGCAAACACGCAATTGACACATACATTCATACCCCGAGTTAATGTCGAACTTACGATTCAAACGGAAGAAAAGTGTACACACTTTATATTTCATGGCGACTGTGATCGGCTGATATATTACTCTTAAAACAACCACCGCTTCATTTAATATTCTTTCCAGTAAACTGCCATGTGTAGGGGTGATTACAAACGGGGTTTTGGTTTGGATGATTAGTTTTATTAACACCATATGCACAAACATCAGAACTGCAAGCATTACAGCGCTATCGCTGATCTCCACACTTTACAACTCAAGTTACACACGCATTAGGGTTCTCAATCTTCACTAGCCGTATCCTAGCAACGGGTTTATAACAGTCTCACTGTCACTTCATATCACATATGAAGTCTTCTTTTCACTGCCTAATTCCTTCCTTGCCATTTCTTCTCAATCACCTTATACTTACATCTCCAGAACTCGACCCAATTCTTGACAACAACTCACTCAAACGACCTCCTTTGTCCCTTTATAACTCCTTGGCACAGACCACGCAGAAACCACGGCCTCTCTATTGTTGGAAAGGCTTACTTACCGAACCGTTACCTTTCAATGGATGTCATATTATTGCGTGCGTACGCTTCCGCGGGAATGTGCTTACCAAGTCGGCCCCTAGTAATGGGTCTATGCGTCACAATATCTTTTACGATCATCCTGCCATTCGATATTACACAATCGCGGTAAAGTNAATATAATTATAATATAGTAATAAAAATTCCATGTTGAGTTTTTTTATTTGATCCACTGATTTAACTTAAAATAGTGTAACGTATATTTCACCAAAATGTTATATCTTAAAAATTTGAGCTCCTAGGCAAAAACTAATGCCATATTTGAATTCAGGGCATCAAATTCATATGAAATCAGCTCCAAATACCCCGGCACCAAAACAGCTGTTGGCCTGTGTTATGCTTCTCTGAGGAATTACGGTCACGCAGTCAGTTGCCGTACCTTAGAGGGCTGCCGTACACTGGTGGGAGGTGTTCGAACGAGAGTAGCTGTGACTGCTAGTATCTCACATGAGAGTAACTTATCTGAGAGTCACTCCCTGCTTAACAGGCATTCACACTCAAATTAAAATTTGCATTAAAATAGCAGTGTGGTCGCATTTTGTGCGAGGATACGATTCTGAAGACTTTGCGTAAACCAAGATCAGTTTTTAAACACATGATTCTGCCGAATGTTTGTGGGGATTCGCGTAATTTCAAACTTTGTTCATAAAGTGAGAATTTATTAATAATTTTTAAATTGTATTGATTAAATGTCACATAAAATGTGATTGCACTCTATATATTCTTATTCATAAAATTATATATAATTTATCCAATAAATTGAAGTAGAGAATATACAATCTATTCCTAAAAAAATGTTTCTGGAGTTTGTCTCGGTTCTCCCGTTACCTTCATGTCTTTATGAAACAAATGTACTTCACCTGTGTCAGAAGAAGGCCGCAGTTCTGGCTTCATGACAGTTTGGATCCTGGCAAGGATGTAGGCTAAATGACAGACTTTACAGTGCAACTCGTCCATTCTGAATCAATATAATTTCTATCCACATCTAGATGCAATTTAGTAAAGTGTTACAGTATATTCAGATAAGTCTTTGTGCGTCTTCTTTACAAACGCAATCTTTTTAAAGGATTACGGTTCTTTTGAAGCTGTAAGTGGTGTTGTATTTTTTTTATTTCGCAGAAAATGGTGAAGCGGGATGCTGTATCAAATGGTATCCTGTAGCCTTAAAGTAGACAGCGGTTGCCAGTGGAGTGGGTAGAAAGACTCGACCTCACTTTTAACACCAAAAATATTGCCTTTCAGGAACTTCCGTTTCCCCTAAGTTCTACTACAGTAGCAGGGAGGCGCCAGCCAAAGCATCCAGACAGCAAACGCAGGAAAAGGATAGGAAACGGATAAGAGCGGAGAGATTTTCGACGCCAATTATGCATTTTGTGGATCAAAAAACTTTTTTAATTTACGTAAAAGAGTAATATTTTCAATTACTCCCGACGCGCCTCCAGTTTCAATACGTTAGCGCATAAATTTAGATTTTAGTCTGGCAGGAGAAGCTGAAGTCCTGATTAGTAACGCGATATGATGGTGTGTGCTGGGGTTGGGGGGGGGCGTGCGGCAGGAAATATATCTCGTTCGGGCGCTTTAATTCCACCAGCAGCTCCATAAACTTCCTGGTCACAATTAACCTTCACAATATCTTGGGATTATTACTAACCGCCGAGGACTCGAGCCTGATAGCCTGACGCAGGCTCGAGTACAGCACAACTGCGACAAATATCACGGGTCACATGCTGCTCAAGAAACTACTGGCCACGTGAAGTAACCGGCGCTGTAGCATTGCAGTATGTTTCAATGCATGGATACTTTGGAAATACGCTATAAATAAATAGTATAAAAATTATATATATGCATATTTCGTAGACCCCGTGAAACAATTTAAGAAATTAAAGATATATAATTCTGAAAGTATAAAATATTCAACGTGAATACAAAAGATAAGACATCAAAAGCAATTGTGAATCCACTATGTCCATCAAAATACGGAATAAAATGCCCTGTTGAAGTAATCACGGTAATTTTCAGAATATTTATCCATAGAATTTGTAAAATTTAAACAATCATACTAATAATTAAATCCATAGTGGATTTATTCGTAATTTTATATTTGCTAAGCCGAAAAGCGTATCCCTTTGTTTTGTATGTGTGGAACACGAAAATTCTTTGCTGTGTCCAAATGAAAGCGTTATTTGTCCCAGTCGTGAACCAAATAAATCATTTTCATGCCCACACACAGCTCCTTTAATATCCATCTACGCCTAGGTCTCCAAATTAGTCCCTTCAGGTTGACCGAATAAAATTTTGAATGTATTCCTCATCTTCCCATATCTGATACATGTCCAGCCCATCTCATCCTTCACTGCTTGTTCATCCTGATTAAGTCTGGTTAAGAACTCTGGCTAAAGAAGTTTCTAATTATATGGACTTAATTTTCTCTTATCGTCTCGACATGTTCTCGCTCTTAGGTCTAATATTCGGCTCAGTACCCAGTTCTCAAACACCATACTCCATGCAAATTGTCATCTTCTGGGATACAGCGCTGTGCAGTAGATGTATGAGCCGACTGGGCAACGCCCCTTCCCTTTACCCTCGGCTAATTCTCGACTCTGAAGATGGAGGTGATACTTATCTCCGAAACGTCGGTTCATATGCGGACTACACGGTACTGTATCCCAGTAAATGGCAATTTTCATAATTACAGCGGTGAGAAACTCAAATCCTACCACACTCCATTTCTTCGAATGCAGCGAGATACAAGATTTTACATCCATATAAAACAGCAGGTAAAATTATAGTTCTTTATATGCTAAAATTTCCACTAGGAAGACGTAGGTAGGGGAATAATATTAATAATATTAAAATTGATCTTAGATAGGAGTGGGTGATATGGACAGGATTGATCTGGCTCAGAACAGGGACCAGTGACGGGCTCTTGTGATCATGGTAATGAATCTTCGGGTTCCATAAAATGTTGAGAATTCTTGAGTAGGTGCACAACTGACAGCTTCTCAAGAGGGGCTCAGCTCCAGGAAGTTAGTGGGTTATATCTTAATACTGCCTGATTAGTAATGGAATTCTGGAACACGGCAGTGAACAATCAAGATTCATAACAGGCGGGGAATTTCTAGAACAGCTGAGCTAGTCTTAGTTTCTTGAGCAGAAATCTATTCCATATACCACACCAATATTTTGAGTATCTTCTAAAAAGGGGGCAAAGAAAAAAAATTAAAAAATTTGCTGTCTGGGATACAACATGTAGCCCGTTCAAAGCCAATCAACGTTTCAGAGAAACATAACACCTCCATCTTCAGTGTCAGGGTCTTGTTCTTATTTCCTAACCCTGAAGATGGAGGCAATAACTTCCTCTGAAAAGTCGGTTGACTTTCAACGAACTACACGATGTTATATCCTAGAAGACAGAACCTTCATAACCACCGCTGTAAAAACCTCATCTCCTACAAAGAGAAAGAATAGTTTCATAAAGCCAACACAGCTTTTTGTTTCATTTTTGCAGGCGGAATATTTGACTCTTAGCAACTAAATTACTGCACTCATGGAAAGAGTTAATAACACTGAGCAGTGCCTCTAGTAAACAAAAGCAGAAACGTTCGAGAATCTTGGTAACATCGTGAAGTTAAAACAAGAATTTCGAGAAGTAACAAGCCCAGACATTCTCGTGAACGGTGGACCACAGCAGCGCTTATGCAATTTCCTGCTGATGCTTTTAATGGTTTCTAGAGGTTAATTTGCGTCATTCTCAATGACTGGTGCAGCTGATTCTTCTGGAATTCTAAACAAAGCCTCAGTATTTCTGAGGCTGCAGTACTCTTCGTTCCAGACGTGCTGAATGGAAGTACAGCGGGATAAACAGGACCAGAACTCTTTTTCTCTCCAGCCACCATTTCTCCTTCATCCCAACCTCCAAAGTTCACTTTATTGTGAATATTACAGTTTTTCATAACCCCCCACCAAAATGGAAACTAACCCATGGCCTATGAAAAATAGATTTGTTACATTTCTTCTTCAAGTCACAGCTGTACTTCAGAATAAGCCCAACTTAAAATTCTGATCGACGAAATTTCCGCCGCAAATACAAATTGCGAAAGCTACGAAAGGATTTTCTGTAGTGTAATTTGGTTATTTATCCTTCTCCTGTACACCAAAACTGCAGATTAAATTTCTGCTCGTCCTCTTAATGAAGTAATTTTTTCGTTACCAGTAGCAACATTCGTTCAAGTATGACGTAATAGCTTTCCTTTCACAATTTGTATTAATGTGTTTTGATGCTTTTATTCTCGTTACATTTCATACCGCCTTCTGTTTACTATCCTCATAGTTTTGCTCCTTTAGTACCTATATTTAGTATGGAAAACAAAAAAGCTAGAAAATATAGCACGCCGAAACGAGCATACCAATTTTCTAAGTCAGTTTCTTGCAAGTGTACATTACCTCATTTTGTATGACTGTCAAACCATTTTACCTTTAAGTGTATTATTTATCCTAGAAACTAATGTTGCAAAACTAATGACATTAAAAATAAGCTCACCACACTGCATAAAGCCCAGATGTAATGGTCCTTGAATTCCATTACTATAGCAGTATATATTAAGGGAGGAACATAGACTGAGGGTGTTTGAGAACAGGGTGTTGAGGAGAATATTTGGGCTAAAGAGAGATGAAGTCATAGGAGGTTGGAGAAAAGTGCATAATGAGGAGCTTCATAACTTGTACTCTTCTCCAAGTATAATTAGAATGATCAAGTCAAGGAGGATGAGGTGGGCAGGTCATGTAGCACGAATGGGGGAGACGAGGAATGCGTATAGGAAATTGGTGGGAAAGCCAGAAGGAAAGAGACCACAGGGAAGACCAAGGCGTAGGTGNTCTTGAGTAGCTGCAGAATTGGCGGCTCCTCAAGAAGGACTCAGCTCCATGAGTAAGTAAGTAAGTAAGTAAGTAATAGCAGTATATAACGAGAAATTCATGGAAGAAATACTCGCCTACTTTCCTTTGATGCTGCACCGAACACACAGAAAACTACGCCTCCAACAATTCTTTTTTACCGCGGGAACCTGTTTCCCTGGACATTACGTTGCAACGAGAAGGGGCTACACAGACACACACACACACACACATAGCAAAAAACGGGCTCAGCAATTTTTTGTTTTGTGCGTCCATTGCCGCGGGAACGTGATTACCGAGCCGTTGTCTAGCGACGAGGGGGGATATAGATGCGAACACACAGACCGATTGGAGGAATGCATGAAGTAAGCCTATGAAATGGGCTCAAATGCCTCGATATACATACCAAGTCTCAAAGATTGGTTCAGCCATTAAAAAGTGGATTTGGGGGCGGGGACACGGACACACAGGAAGGAGATTGCATAAGCATACTTTTAGTTTTAAAAATAAGGAAAGTACAAGTATGTTAAAAATGGGTGGACTGGCTGTGATAAGCCTCACTGAGATTTTCACATGGCTTACAGGTTTTTTGTTATGCATGCCATGTAAAACTGGCTCGCATTAAAGTTCTAAATACTATTATGGTTAGTCTTATATGTTGTGTCATATACCACTTTTTTATCTATAAGAAGTTTTGGGAACATAGAATTCAGTCTTGTGTAAGACAGGAAATATATTACACCACTTTTTTTCCTTGGCACTACAGCCCCAGTGGGCCTAGGCCTACCTCCATGAACTTCTCCGTTCACGACATTACACCAATAGGGATCAAAATTCAATTCGGCTTGCAACTTCAAATTTAAGATCCAACCCCCAAGTACAAAACTCAAACGAATTGGGTAGAGTGATAAAACCAAGATTCAGATACTGCTTTATCATCACAATTTCACTTTGTGCCCTTCCGAATGTTAACTAAGACATAGAGTTCTATCCTTCGGGGTAGAAAGCCGTGTAGTCAGTTGAATGTCAACCTATGATTCTTCAACGAGCTATCTGCTTCAGGCAGGTCTCTTGCTTGAATTATACTTTGAATCTGAATATTTAGGCAATATGTTCCTCCGAAACGTCACTTTGCTTTCAGCGGCCTACACGGCATTATATACCACTAGACAGAACTCTTCATAACCATCGTTGTGGGTACCTCATATTCTGCATGACTCAGTAGGTTGTTATCCCGAATAACGGGCGACGACTTCAGACAAACTGCAGGGCTCACTTGACAGGAGGTCATAGGATAGTCATAAAAGTAGGGCACGTTCAGTGTCATGTGTATTAGCAGCAACAGCAATTAAGAGACTGGTAAGAAACTTGGAAACCAGTCGGAAATTATTTGAAGGTATAAATTATTTATTATCTTTGTAACACAGTATGGATCAGACACAATTCCACCAGCAATACCGACATCACACGGTTTTCAGCAGACTGAGTTCCTGTTCAGGACGACATGTTAAGCACATGTATGCCATCTTCAGGTCCTGTTTTAGTTACAACTATTCTGTCACATACTTAGCGTAACAAATCCTAGGGAGCAACTGCAACTACTAAGAACAATGTTGTGTCTACCGAAATGTAAGAAATATTATCTATAGTGATTTTCACAACAGGATACAACAAAATACGAGATAAATGTTTATACATTACGGTGTCATAATGCCCTGTTCCTTTAGACGTTCCAGCCGTAGGTTTGAATCCACGTATATTGCAATTTAAAGGCTTGAATAGTATTATTATTCTTGAGGAACACTTTTTATTCTTTTTTTTTACTATGATAAGGAAGATGTATGAGATTTACCAATTAACAATTTTACAGAGATTTTCTTTAGTTCCATTTCGATAGCTTGCATAGTACACTGTAACACTAACAAATTCACCTCCTCTTGATCACGCGGAAGTCGAAGAGCAAACGTCACACCCGTCTGTCAGGGCGCTGGAGAACCACTAAACTGAACGGTCAGCCTTCACGTCTTTTTCCCCTTTCCATTCCTCAGGGTAAAGCTTTTGACTGCTTGAGTGAATCCTAAAGTGCCTTTGTTAGCCTGGCAACTTAAAGAGACTGAAGTACAGTATGCGCTGGCCAACAGCCACAAGAGACATAAATACAGACGAAAGAACAGTTGATATTATGAACATAACAATTGAGGCGAGAACGCTCACAATTATGCACATCTGGTAAAATTTACAGTCAAAGATACTCTTCTCTCTGATTACAATTCTTCTTCTTCTTTTCTCATTCCTGTTGCTCCCGCTTGGAGCACAGGGCATCCATGAAAAGCTTCGTTTCACTTAGTTTCTTAATTTAAAACAGTCTGTAGGATTTCTTGGACGGGGGATCAGCCCGTCTCAAGACCGCTATCTAGCACAAACACAGAATAAATACAAACAGACATCCTTGCCTTCAGTTTGATTCCAACCCACGATCCCAGTGTTTGAGCGAGCGAAGATATTTCATGCCCAGACCGCGCGACAACCGTGCTGATTCCCATTGCGGTCCGTTGTTTTCCTTATTTCATAAGTCAATATTATATAAGTTAAGTCATTAACTAATTTAGCTTAAAGTATTGCACGTTCCTCTTTTCAAGTCAAATAGGACTTCATGAATGCCGAACATCTACAGTAACCATGATGTGTATTTATGCTAACCGTCTTAACAGTGCACACTTTTTATTTAATTTCACCTTTCTCTTCATTTTTATACTACATGTTTCAGTAATTTGACGTGCATAGAGACACACCTGAAGATGGCACATTAGTGCTGAAACATGTAGTGTAAAAGTGAAGAGAAAGGTGAAATTAAATAAAAAGTGTGCACTGTAAGACGGTTAGCATAAATATATATCATGGACATGAACCAGTGCAACAGGACGCTAAAATATAACATTATCTACAGTAACAACAAAATAGTTTTCCTTTCTTGTAAATTAACACCAATTTATAACCTCTTGTGTTTACAGTTACGTCACAGAATGCATCACCACGGTTAGCTACGACTCTGCATCTGCTGCTGCTGATACTGGGCTCACACATTGCAAGATAGCTTCAAGATTTGAAGTATCCTATCCGTCTCTCCAACATCTTCGTCTAAATAAGTCACGACCGACCTCTGCAACGTTTGTATGTATGTTACATGTGTTCAGTGTTAACGACATTCACAACGTAGGAGACATACTGGAATAACATTACTAGTCAAGTGAAATGTTACCAACTTAAAATGTGGCTAATGAAAGAAGAAATAAATTTCTATCGAAGTAAGACATATTACAAGACATTAAGTGTCATTAACGTCCGAAAAACTTTTGCGGAAATTTATAGTGTTAAGAATATTTGTTGGAACAGCCTGAGTGGGACAATACATCAACAGGCAAAAGGATGCAGTGCAAATCAAAGTCTGGTGTAAAATTAGCAGAAGATTAGGCGTGAATACGTTACTTACGGAAATTATTTAAAATCTGAAGAATAATTAGATCTGGAGAAATAATCCCAGGAGACAGGTTGTAAATTTGTCTGTCAAGTTGTCCACATTTTTACAGTGGCTTCTAGGAAACGTAGCTTCCAAAATAAAGAGAAAATACTCATAAGATCCCACATCCAGTAAATACATACAATAAAACATTAAATGAAATGCAATGATCAAAACAAGTTATTTTACGATTTTGTGTAATGGATTCAAGATAAGCAAAACAACTAGTCATAACGGTAATGGATTTTAATGCCGTCTTATGCAAGACATCGTTAAAATGCTAAAAGCCTCGTGGAAAAGAGTAAAGTTACCATTTATGGGTGTTAACATTACATTAGTAGTATGGGATAAAGAATTTGATGTACAAAAACAATCCGTAATCTGTTAAAAGCTCGCTCAAATTTCTTTCTTAATAAAAAGTAAATTATTAGAGTTGTGATTAATATATGTGCCACGCTGTTGAATATTTGTGTACGAAATCATTTGAGAGCATAAGCGAGAAGGGGAATGGTTAAATGCGTTGAGAACTAGGTAGTGCCGGTAGGTAAGAGGTTCATACGTAGGTAGGTTGTAGCACATTAGGGACAATTTATTACAACTGACAGTGAATATAGCACCTAACTATGGGAAAGTTATACCAACTTTAATTTATCGTAACATCGTTAAGGCCTAATAACTTAAAGACAAACTGCCACGATATGGAAGTACTGTTACGACAAGGAGAACTGGCACAGATGGGCTCGTACAGACACATTTGGATTAGGAGATTTTATTTCGCAATACATTCATGATTTTTACCCGAAAACTGAGATTGTTTCAGAGATATGTACTGGAGTAATATTGCTTTTACGTACACTGAAACCCTCGGTAATTTTAGCGAATAGTTTTATTTATCGTCACAAGTATTTTTAATTATGGAAAGGCAGAAAAATGTCATTGTAATTAAGAAAATATGGAAATATTTTGGTATTATCACCGTCACACAAATTTTTTACAACCCCATATAAAAATGTAAAGTTCGTGAAATTACTTGTAAAAAAATTGAATTTTTCCAATACAGCAATCCATGGCTCCTGCATTAAACTGTCCTACTTGTAATGCATGTATGGCTATTTACTTGCACAATCCAGTAATTCTTATTTATGTGGATTATTACTTCTTAAAAAGACAGTCAAATTTGTACATGTAAACGGAATTTAGTATTTCGAGAACCTTAAGAGGGCTTGTTGGTCAAGAATGTAATCAGCACTAGAACAGAACCAAAACTACAGAGTTAACTTGGCTTAAACAAGAAGGAAAGCCCGAAAAGTTTTAAATATGGTCTTTAAAATGTGAATAACAAATTACGATAATATTTATGGAATAAGCAAAATTTGTGTTATGAATCTAAGTGAACGAACACAACACCGACAGCCAAACAGTTCCAACTGAAAAGACACCAGAATCCTTGTTTAATCATAACTCGTACTATATTCTCTGAGACTCGTTACATTAATGTTTAACCGGGATTAAGAGAGTTTCCGCATTGTTCTTCGGTTCTGAATTGCTTAGAAACTAATGTGACCTAATATCACTCATCTTGCCTGCAATCTGCAGGCATATTCAACAACTATTCGAAAGATCTGGAAATTTGCGATCCTTCAGAAATATGGGTGTATCGATGATTTTGAAAAACATGCATAACTCGAAAATCACATTACTATTCATATATACTGAAAAATTGAAATATGTACAGGAATCATATAGAACTGCATGAAATCAGTAATCATGCTTCAAATTTGGAATTTAAAAGCACGCCAAAAAATTTGAGACTTATATCGTTGTACCTTCGGAATAGTGTAAATTGTAAAATGTGTGCGGAGATAAGTACTAGTTATATCGATTGGGGCCAACTGAGTTGGGTTTACCTGAAGACGGAGACAGAATTCAGTCTCCGAAACGTTGTTTTGTAATATGAACATTATGGTGTTTATAGAAAAGAGAGGACGAAATATGTTGTCCATAAACGTAATATTTATGTAAATATAGTGCTGATACGTTAACTGCATGCGAACAATAACGCAGAAATATGTAAGAAATTTCTATCGATATATAAATACGAAGAAGAAATGCTTACAGTGCAAGGAATAGGGCAAACACGCTAACACATCCCAAGTGACTCCTTGTTTTCCTTCGCCTTATGCACTATGGAGAACTCGATGCATCCTTAATGTCTAATGAATTCTTTGAAAAGTATGTCATCGTGTTTATTTGGCCTCAACATCTATCTCAACAGCTACTATCTAATTAACTGGCTGTCATCTAATCAACAATAAGAGCGTAACATGATTTGTCTCTACTTTTCGTGTAAATTAACTGTAATGACGTCACATAATTTTATATTCTCTTTCACGTTACTGAAAAACAGTCTCTGTTGAACATTCATGGAAGAATTCTTCCACGTTCTTTGCGGGTGTGGTAGATTAGACACAGAACAGAAAATAATCTGGTAAAATCTTCAATTATTCACAGTCTTTGTAAGACAACTCCGTGTCAATGATGCAATAGACCTGATTCTTATTCTTGTCAATAGCCTCTTGTCTCGAGCCTCTTTACAGTGCGGAGAGGAGATAACAAGATGAACACAAAATGTTAAGGAAAACGATGTACTCTGGAGTCATAGTTTAAATAATGTTATATATTAGACCTATGTAGCATTTTAACGAATCAAAATCTGTTACCAATTGGCATTAAAAATTCCTTTTAACCTCTTTAGTTCCATCGATGGTGCATGGATCACTAATTTCATAACTTCTTCAATGATTGATAGAATATTAAAGTTCAAATGAGACCACTTTATTATGCTGTGTGTCTATGTATGTAATATCACAGAAACCTCCAGCGTAACATCCAGTAACATCCAAGGGACTAAGCCCCTTGTACTGCGCCCACTTCTGGCTTATTGTACCAGCCCCAGATGATAGGTGAGGGTGATTGTGGAGCAATTGGTGGAATGAAGACTGGTAGGGGAAACCGAAGTACTCGGAGAAAACCCGCCACAGCGCCACTTTGTCCACCACAAATCCCACTTGACCAGGCCCGGGATCGAACCCGGGCCGCCGCGGTGGGAAGCCAGCGACTAACCGCTTGAGCTATGGCGCGGCAAACATGCAGTTGTTTACTTGGCAGGCGCCTTCTCATTGTTAGTTCTATGTTACAACAGCCCACTTCTTTCATTTTATTCACTTCGCTCATCACTGTTCATTTCTACCAAATCATGTGGTAGTTTATGTCTCTCCCACTCTTCATTTCTCTATAATATTCTTCTGTTATTTTCAAAACAAGAACTATTTTATGAATAATATTTTGTGGTTAACTGAGTACGCGGTAGCGTAGTTAGTTGAGGCACTATGCTACAAGCCGGAAGGTCGCGGGTTCAAGTCCCGATGAGGTCATTGGATTTTTTCAATTGACCTAATTCTTCGAGCCGCATTATGGCCCTGGGGTCGACTCAGCCTCTAACAAAAATGAGTACCAGGAATATTCTTGGGGGTAAAGGGCGGCCGGCGCGTAGGGCTGACAACTTTGCGGCCATCTGTGAGCCGAATGTATAGAAAATGTGGGAACCTCAATATCTCACAACCCTATGGGCCTCCACGGCCTGTTACAGGGATACCTTTACCTTTCACTTTACTGTTTTGGGGTTAATTTCCTCATAAGTTCAGCCTACAACTTTCAGCAGTCATTTCCACGTACATAGACGTACATCTGTCGCATAATCTATTCCTGGCATACTCGTACACCTGTCACCTCTGTAAACTGGACGTTTATTTTTTGTCTTCAGGCCACTGGAATTTCAAGATGGACGGCCATAAAATATTTGATTTCAGATTACTCTCTTAGTATTAATATTTCAAACAGCCCCTTTTCGCCCTTCAGTCTATTTCACCTATCTTAAGTCTGAAATAATTGACAACTCAAATATTAATAATATAATTTTAAAAATGAATTATAATGAGGTCATGTTGCCATGTATACAACTTTATGCGAAAAATATTTTTGTCGTGAGCAAACATATCTGAAATATAATCTATTTAACCGGATTAAAAATAATTTGGGGACAGAAGCAGCTAATGGTGAGCACCACTGGTCTCCACTGAACTAAGAATCCTTAAAAATGTTGTAGACGTTAATCGGAAAACCAGAATATGAGTTTATCTCATAGCCAGCCCCTAACTTAAAAGATACCTAGGTGTCTTACCTAGAGGTAAAAAGCGAAATTATCCCTGTGCTAACTAAGCACTAAATCATGAAGACACAGGGACAGTGGAGGTACCGCTCCACCCTCTTGACCTGGGCATTAGATGGAGGTAAGTGGTCAGCTTCAGCTTCAGGCACCAACTACTGTAAACCCGGTGAAACAGACCTCGGTACCCACTGGATAG
Organism: Cryptotermes secundus; assembly: GCF_002891405.2. Classification (NCBI taxonomy): domain Eukaryota; kingdom Metazoa; phylum Arthropoda; class Insecta; order Blattodea; family Kalotermitidae; genus Cryptotermes; species Cryptotermes secundus. The sequence goes on along the minus strand of NW_019727799.1, from coordinate 94,446 downwards.
GACGCTGGGGGGGGGGGGNGGTCACCGGTCTGCACGCTGCGGAGAGTAAAATGCTCTCACTCCTGTTGGGCATTGAACCCCGGCCTTCCAGCCAGTACCACGTCGCTCCACCTACTGAGCTATCCCGGCTCTTCATCTGTTATGTACTGTATTGTTATGGACGATCTTCAGGAAGAACAATAAAACAGGTCTACTTAGATCTTGGGAACAGACTAGATTACTGTGAGATGAATTGTAGTTGATGCACAGGTACGTATCCTGGATGATTACAAAGGACTGACAAAATTTGTACCGCCACTAACTGCGATTTTAAACTACAGTAACGTTTACTTTTACTTCTGAAGGGACAAGTTCAACTGTAGATTGACATTCCGTACGTAGAAACACGAAAGTGACAAACTAGAAACTTCTCTGGACAGCTGTAAGGCCTGCATGGCTGCTGACAGTGCTACGTTATAGATCAAGTAGGATAAATAACTGAGGCTTTAAGTTGGACAAAAGAGCACTTTAAGCACATTTAGTCAAGTGTCGCCAAAACTAGGGCATGGTCCCTCAAGGGCGAAAGTTTTACTTCCTGTCTTCCAGCAGTTCAATGGCCTCACATCTCGTCGTTACTACCATAAACAAAATTAAAAATTTACAATCTAAAATTGAAAAATGACATGGATTATCTATTTTATACAGTTATATAAAGCCGACTGAAAACAGGAACCTAAGATACAGGTAGGATTATCTTCCACAGCAAGCGGGTTTCGAATCAATAATCTACGTTCTGTGTTTCAGTTCGTATGTAAATGGTGAAATAGGTGGTACATAGGGATGTCATACCGAAGGTCAAAATTTTGTGGAATGAAAGAAGACTCTTGTTCATGACGAAGGTCGCATAGTATCAGTGAATCACAGAGTATAACACGCCTGCTTCTGAGATCAGGGCCGTAATTGGTGCGGCGGGCATGAACAGACGCTGTAGCCCCTCATGTCGCGTGGAATTAGTAGTTAGTCAAGTCTCGTCCAGACAGCGGTTCCTCGGCGCGTCCCTGCCCTGGTCTTGCTCGTCTTACCTCCTTCTATATGCTTACAACCCACACATGCGAACTGTCCCCTACCATCCTCGGTTCTCTGTCCACCACTCTTAATGATTTCTGCCTCATTCGTTCTCATGTCTGCTACAGCGGCCCTTTTCAGGGCTCAACCTAGTTACTCTTCTCTTGTCTCCTACTGATGCACTCTGTTGCTCTGTGACAGACAATGGGAAATGATGAGTTGGCTTGCAAGTTCCCTCCTACTCTATACTGTCCTGCATCACGCGACTTGCTCTGCTTGCTGCAGGCTTCATGCTGCTTTCCTGCTCAATTTAATCTTTAATCTTGAAGATAGATGAGAAGTTTTCTCCTTAAAATCGGTTAAGTTTTACAGGACTACACGGCGTAATATCTCAAAGATATAACTTTTCATAGCCACCGTTGCTGAGAACCTCAAATCGAATACAAAACGATAGTTTAAGACAACAATCCAGGACTTAGCTCTTCGATGTTCCTTGTAAATATGTTTTACGAGTATCGGTGTCTCTCTGGATGAAATTCAGTGCAGTCTGGTAAAAAGTTCATCCATGTTTCAGAGGAAAATTGTGTCCCCTATCGCTTGCTCTGCTTGGTAATTATTTCTTGCTGGTTATTTTGTTGGCTTATATTTCGGCCCAAATAATGAAAGCAACATTTTTTCTCCTAAACGACGTCGAACTACAAGTCTACAAGGTATTATATCGCAAAAGATAATACTCTGCACAGTCACATCTGCGAGAATCTCAAACGCAACTTATTTCAGGCATCTGGCACTTCCGGTTTTCTGCAGAGTTATATATTTATTCCACTGCTTTATTATTTTATTGCAGAGAAATGTGCAGGAAATAAAGGACATGTTACTCGACTATTTATTGTGTGTAAGCTCATGAACATCCGTCGACTTCTTCTGCTGCAAGTAAAGGCAGAAATCGCTTGGCGCTAAGTATTGACTCTCAAGAGGTCGTTTAAGTTTATCCCAGCTCTCTTCCAAAAGAACCATAATTGATAAAACACACAAAAATTCTAGCCTTCATGACAAAAATATGTAAGCTCAACAGTTCTATAATCATCAAGAACCGACTTGGAACCTTTTCCAGAAGTTCTCCAAGGAATCGCACATCTTAATAGTTGTACAGAATTTTTCTCAGAACTGCAGACGATTACACAACTTCAAAACTAGATATTCGTATCAGCAACGAGAAACTTCACCTTTGTTCTTCTGAAAATGTGTCTTGTCCACTACCCAATAAAATAACACTAATAATACTTTATTGTTAAATGAACGATTTAATCACAATATGTCTCACGCACCAAATCAGATGATTTAATTCCAAAAGGAACAGCGCAGACTAATTCAATATAATAATTCATCATTCGCTCCGTATACCCCATAGGCAAATTAATATGCCTGAGGTCATCAGGATACCTTATTACTAAACAGTTATGCAACAAACACATATTTTGGTAACACTCCGTGATTCCTGTGATGTATTATCATATTTTAAGAGCGTCGCTTTTCACGAGTATACGACAGTGAATGACACATCAAAAGATAGTGCAATAATGTACATCGTAAAGGCTGGAAGAGAGAGGTTATTTAGACCTCTTTGATATGTTGCATAGTGTAAAGTGATGATGAGTAAAACAAGACGTTGTCATTGCGTTCTACATGAGCTGAAATAGGGAAATTTTACCAGCATTTTTAAACAAGGCATGCAGTACAAACTGACAAACAAAGTATGCTAGAGTATGTCTTTAAAGTAGGACGCAAGTTTTCTAAAAATATTTCCGATCATGTTTTAAAACATTGGGAATATTTTTGGTAAATCATTTATTGCTTACAACATGGTTCTCGGACTATTTCTGATATGTTCCGTGTAGAATATTTAACTTTCAACTTATCCGTTTTCTCACAATGGACCTGTAGAGGAGTGAGAGACGAGGCTTAAAGACGAAACTGTTTATCCTCTGTAGTCACACATAAGAAAAGAACCTAAAACTTGAAAAAGCCGGGAAGAACAACCCGCCCTTACAATTGCTATTGCAACTACTCTCTTTCACCATTGCTAAGGATAACACAATTAAGAAAAATCACTTTGCTAATAGTACTGTTACTGAAAAGGTCATCAAGCGGTAACGTTCCACATATTTATTCTGTAGAGAGAACTTTAATCAAGACTGGTTCCCGGGTCCCATGGCTGAGGTTTCTCTTGTGTTGCTCTGAGTAAAAGGAAACATGGCATCACCACCTACTTCCAAATTCTTACCCATCCACATTTCATGACTATCTTCTCTCATTTTATACCACAAACTAATAATTTAATAATGCCTAGAAAAATTTATAGGATTCATTTGGTCCCCAGAGTGATATGTCTTTCCTATATTTACTCAAATCACGAAATTGCTTATATTGCATCATCATTCCCCAAAGAAAAATGAATACAACGCTGTACTCGTATATGATGATGATGATTATGATGCAGAGGTCTGTCATATTATTTACGTAGTGCCTGGATATCGTTAAGTACTTTGACCCACTGCATTTCAGCTTAGTAATTTTTTCTGTCCATTGATTTTAAGGAATTGTCAAGGAACTGAATATCGGATATCCCCCACAAAAATTATATTTTCTTAAGAATTAGTTTTATCTCACCTAACCAAATATGTGCTTGGATGACAGTTTATATTTCCACAGAAAAATACACAAGAAGATGAAATAAAATTTAAACAATATTAGCGTCCACGAAGCTACGAGTATATCTCAGTTATCTGCATATTCTGGCTGAAGTAAGAAAAAACAACTTCTCCTAATCGACACTCTGTATATTAATGTTTGAGGCTAAGAGGGAACGCGGCAATAATAATAATAATAATAATAATAATAATAATAATGTGTGCCAATCTATCTCTTCTGCTTTAGCATTGCCTCACAAATGCGCAAACGAGGCATTCGGGGCCTCTACACTATGGGAAAGTGAGCGGTCAACTTCAAGCTCCCTAGCCCAGGATTCCTGGAATTCATTTCAGATGAAACTAGAAGGTCTCCACAATTGTTTTATATATAACACGGAAGGAAAACCCACCGGCCATGTAGCACATCCTTCAGCTTACTGACACAGCCAAGGTAGCATTAGTAGGCTACTACTACTACTACTACTACTAC
>NW_019727799.1:73645-89473 GCF_002891405.2 Cryptotermes secundus | reverse complement strand
TGTCTCCTAGTACATAAAGTATGTAATTTAACTCATCAAGAGCTAAAATTACATACTTTATGTACTACTACTACTACTACTACGACTACTACTACTACTACTAATAATAATAATAATAACCATGACACGACGATGATGACATTGCACAAGTGACAGGAAAATGAACAATTTTGTTCCATAAGTATTACTGTTTTACACAACTGTCACATTCCATTCCACTGGCATGAATTTTAATCACAAACAGAAATGCAGAGAACACCTCTAGAAACTGAATATGAGCTCCATAACAAAAGAATGGTTCACTTAGAGTTTAGTTTGCGCTAAGTTTGCGTATTGATTTCCCGTTGTGCTGGCGTTTTACTCTTCTCTCTGCCCATGGACAAGCGAATGGCATGTTTATGTGGACAATTATATATTATTTGTTAAGAAATGATATAATGAAAACGTCCCGCAGTCACTGCGTGTTGGGACGGTCAATAGAGACTCCAAACTAACTTGTCACTCAAATGCAGCCCTAGGACTGAGGCTCGCGCATGGCCCACTTCCGGTTTCAATTGCTGTCTTTCTCTGCAGCTGATATAGCTTCATTCTCATCAGCAAAATAAAAGCAGCAATCTCATTAATTGTTATTACTTCCATGGAAACACTCTATTATGATTCACAGAAAAGGCTAAAGGGTTAATGGCAATATATTAATTGCTGGATTGTTTACTAGCCAACGAAATAAATATTTTATACTACTAAATATGGCTAGAAACACCCACACAGAAGTAAGATTAATTTTCATGGAAGGCCCTATATTAAGCAGTCTTCAAACACAAATTCCATTGTTTATTAATCTATACAGTTGTCTAACCTAATTTCAACATGCACATTTTCACTGTACTTAATGAAAATCACAAAATAAATATAAATATAAAAATATGAACTAATTCATATGTACGTATCATAGATAATCGATTTGTTATTTAAGGTGAAAAAATTCAAGTACAGGCTTTTAAACGGGTGGGAAAAATCGTGGGACTGAGAGTATTAAGTTGCTATTTAGAAATCTTTTAGAATTGTCTGCGTTATGTCTATAATGCCAGATTCAATAATTAAAAATTACGTAACAATATTCACAGATTTAAGTCCTTGGCACTTAAATAATATCTTTTTTTTCAGTAGATTAATATAGGTCTAACTTCTTACCGTAAGCCTGGAAGTAGACTGGAAAAATTTTGATGAAGTTTCTTTCCCTGTTAACCTCTTAGAAGACGAACTCCTTTATTTTGACATAATATATATTTTGGCAAAGCACGAAGAAGTGGGATGAATATATATCATATAAATGCAACAATTCGAAACTGGGTTGCATAATTTTCAGTTACTATGGCAGGAAAACATTGCTGAATACAGAGAATCAAATTAGGTGATATTAAGATCGGAAATAAATTCCCCAGTAACCACAGGATGAACAAACACAAATAATGAAACATTCAGATTTTTGTAGATTAGAATATTATACTTAAGCATCCTGTTACACTCTACACAATATATGACATAAACTCCGTCCTAAGTGCAACAATTAATTGTAGTTCTTTCGTCTTGCAAGACGAAAGAACTACAATAAATTGTTGCACTTAGGAAGGAGTCCATATCATATATTTCGTAGATTAGCTTTATAAACCAATCCAAAGAGGAAAATATGCAAGGAAATCGCGGTGTCGTTTACAGACAACAAGCAGAAATTACACTGGAGTATTCATTGCGTTCTTAGAACAGGGCAGAATAGTGATTAAATCTAAGTATATCTTTCATGTTTTAAAAGGGCCTGTTTGAAAATGGCTACATGTTTCAACGACAGGTCTTCGTTCATAAACCCAAATTCTACGTCACACCAAGCCAAATGTATATATATGCTGGATTCCAGGTGGTGTCACTGTAAAGTCTATGGTATTCTTGATTATAACGTCATGTAGTTAAGTAGGCCTTCTTTTTAAAATGTGTAGTCTGTTGAATCGACAGATGCTACACTCAATAGCCTCCCCACAAAGAATTACTACGTTCTATCTGAGGTCTTCAGGACTGTGACTACGAAGAATATTGTCTTCTGGTTTGTGACGCCCTGCAGTTGTGCTACAAAAGACAATACCCTTCGAGACATGCAAGTATTTCTTACTTCGCAGTTTTGTCTAAAACATGCAGAAGCTGTAAATTTTTTGTGAGTTCACTTTGTCCAGTTCAAACTATCGGTTATTTTGTAACTATTTTTAAATGCCTTTCTTATATTCATTATTCTATACATAACTGGAAGTATGTTCTGTCACATTTAGAAGAACTACATCTATACGTAACGCAACACACAACAAATCGGAAAATAATATTATGAACTGAAGAAAGTAGATGTACAAAGGAGAAATGGTTAGAGATTTAAAACGAATGAAAAGTTTTACAGAACATTTTACACAAAATTATATAATTTATGTATTTCTGGCTTTATGTAAACATAATAAATCGTCTTGAGAATGACGGAGAAACATGGAATCCAGATGGAAAAAAAAACTAGTCAAATGTTAAGAATGTAATCGTTAGCAGTCATCAGTTTGTGTAGACAACAGAATGATGCGGTCTACCGAATTGTACTCTCACTTCGGGATGTGTAGGAACATCCTTCATTTACAGAAAGAAACCTAAAGGACTTCATGTGGATTTTCCTGTAACAGAAAGTGAAGTGTATAAAATTTCTACCTTGATTACATTTTTCATTCCATGCGTATGGCTTAAGTTATACTCTTAATTGGTCGAGGCACTATGCTACAAGCCGGAAAGTCGCGAGTTCGATTCCCGATGAGGTCGTTAGGTTTTCAGGTAACCTAATCCTTCCAGCCGCGTTACGGCCCTGGGGACGACTCAGCCTCTAACAGAAATGAGTACTAGGAATCTTCCTGGGGAATAAAGGGCGGCCGGCGCGTAAGGCTGAAAACCTAATCGCCATGTATGAGCGGACTGTCTTGAAAATATGGGAGCCTCGACCTCACAGCCCTATGGGCCTTCATGGCCTTTTACAGGGATAGATTTACCTATATATGTCTGCTAGAGAGATCTTTCTTACATTGTTTGAGGGAAACATGAACACAAAATTTATGCTCACTTTTAACATGCAGGATAAGAACACAGAAGAGAGAGCTTACGGGCGATGCTTTACAGAACGCATAAATAAGATACACGTCATCTCGGATTGATATAAGATTGAAATGATGGCAAATGTTTCATCTATGGAAGCTATATTTGTCTTTACATAATAAATATATATTTTATAATTCTGAAAAATAAGTATTTATAAGTTGTTATGATAATAATTTACTTGATGGAAACAGAAGGTTAGTAAAATGTGTAACTAGGAAGTACATGAAAACATATATCACGATGTTTTGTAGTAGTTATGCTCCATATAATGAAGCAAAAGCAACATTAATCTGAAAGGGAAACATCTATACGTTTCGATCGGAAGCCTTTTCCCTCAGACAGATTGTTGCCCTCGCATTTTGAACATCATTGGCTATTTTGCGTCGGACGCAATGTGATGGTGATTTAATTGGAAGCTTCGAAGGAAGTGTCAGCTGACACTGATACTGAACAACCGATGTCTGAACACACACTATAGTGAGCTGAACAGCTTNAACCTAACCTGTCATGTATTATGAGGTAGGCCATGCCGTGTGAACAGCCAACAGAAGTGGCTATAGTGTCTATAGTTACCCTTCTGTAGGGAAGTCATCGCCNAAGTTACAAATGGATATAGAACTTAAACAAATAAGAGTACTGATTTGAAAAATGCTTTTATTTCTCAACATAATCTCGCTGTACATTGAGGAACTTGTCCCATTGTTTCACAAGCCCCTAAAAACCAGTAGCATAAAATTCTTTGGGCTGCTGTCGGAACCAGGCGGTGATTTCCCTTTATACAGCTTCATCGGGGGAAAGTGTTCAGCCGAAAGATGATGTTTAAGAGGGCCGAGCAAATGGAAGTCGCTTGCAGCAAGACTCATCACCTGTGAAAATTCGGGCTAGCATATCTTGTCCTTCATCGTGGTAGCGGTTTAGATGCTGTAATGCCAAACCCATTCTTTGCATTTTGTGTTGTGGGGTCAGCATGCGTGGTACCCATCGTGNGGTAGGCCATGCCGTGTGAACAGCCAACAGAAGTGGCTATAGTGTCTATAGTTACCCTTCTGTAGGGAAGTCATCGCCTGCTGCTGGTTTTCAGGGGCTTGTGAAACGATGGGACAAGTGCCTGAATGTACAGCGAGATTATGTTGAGAAATAAAAGCATTTTTCAAATCAGTACTCTTATTTGTTTAAGTTCTATATCCATTTGTAACTTACTACTTTGACTTACCTACGTACCTTTCCAGATTGTAAAGGCCGTGAGCAGTGCAAGAATCTGCGTTCGAAAAGCTACTGTGTACCTATTCGTGTGTGATAAAATTATTGCATTTGCTCCAGCCATCAAGAATTATATGAACGAACAAAATATATGCAAACACAGTGAATCATTAGTTATCTGTTTCAGAGTTGTGCAGTGACTTGTATGGGTAATATAATTACAATGTGCTGAGTATGAAACATTTCTGTTCCAAATGTTCTACATTTGTTATCAGTAGTGTGATACATAGACCCAAGGCAAGAAGGACTTCTGAATTTATATTGGAAATAGATCTAGAATCTACATATAATAAAATATGAAGATTAATGAATCATCAGGAATTTGCACTATAATATTATTTAACATAAATTTAGCTTTCGATGTTCTAAAATTGATAAGCGATTTCTGCCACGTCCACTAATCTTAAGCTACAAACAGATGTTTCACTTTCTGTGAAATATTAAATTATTTGGAACTGTATTATATTTTCCCTTTAACCGGAGGGATTTCCTGATATATAAACTGATGTTATTGAAGTGTAAAGTACGCACTTACGAAGTTCTTCTTGCCTGAGAGTGTATCTTTCGAATAGCTAAAATTGAGGGAGTAAAATTAATGATAAACTTCTTGGAATGTATCTGTTTTAACATAACAGTTCAAGAAAAAGTCAGTTTTTCACTAATATTTGCTTTGTATTTCATTATTATATTTTTTCCAAGTGATGTTCAATTTAACTGGTGCGACACAAGTTAAAAACAAATATACTTCTATATCCTACATTAATAAGCTTCTTTCACAAATCTAAGCAAGAGATATTTGTATATTTCATATCCACCTATCGTTTCTGTTACTCTTAATGTGGACTACTTAATGGAGTTCTACTTCATAGATGTGAAGGTGTTAATTCATTTTATATACATAATACCTACGGCTGTTTTCATTTTGTCTATAATTACTATTATCATGTCAAATGACAATCATTCCGGTACTTAATTTAAAGAAATACTATACTTATGTTGTTAATATCAGAATAAATTATTGGTTAATCTCATGAAAATGGTAACTGACACTAAGAATTTGATTAAATGAAATACACGTACTTTGTTAATTATGGTAATAAGTCGGTTATTTGTTATCTTTAAATGAAACCAATTAAACTTCTATTCCTGAAACCAAGAAAACACATGTACAGTTTATAGTTATGATGATGATTCAGAGTAAAATGAGTTCGATTGAATAAATGTGTGACTTTTCTTTTCAATACAAGTTAGCAACTGAACCGTACTAAACAACATTTTGTGTCGTATTGTGAATAAAGACCTGCCTTAGTGAGAGGTACCTGATAGAAGACATGTGGAGCAGCATCTGGGGCATTTTCTTTAGTAAAGGTAAAATTGTTCCTTTGCTTAATTAGTTAAAGTGTTGAGTCATGAAGACATGGGGGGCAGTGGTGGGATAGCTCCACCATTCTTGGTCTCGGCAATGGATGGAGGTAAGTGGTCAGCTTAAGGACCCTGACGCTTGTCCCCGGCGAAGCAGCCTCCAGTGCGCATCAGACAGGAGGATGAGTGGGTCCCAGAACCTGTCTGAACGCTATGGAGAAGAGAAAAATCTTACACTGCCGGGAATCGAAAGTGGCCCGTACAGCTCGTAGCCCGTCCTTATATCCACTGAGATATCCCGAATCCAATTTTGTCAGTATTCTTTTTGTTACATTTAAACAATTATTCGATCTAAGTATACATTTTAAAGATATTCACGTTTAAATTTTTTAATCATCCAGAAGGCTAATAAGAATATATTGGAAAAGAGAATACGTGTAACTGATGTTAAGCATATTCTGTCTCAATATACAAGTGTGTATGACAAGCTTTAATGGAGCAGTCTTTTTGGCATTATTGAATGTAAATTCTTCCAGGAGAGAATATAAAATAATTAGGAGCTTATAGTTAACTTCATGAAACTTAATATGAAGTATAGACCCATTGTTAGGCAACGGCTCTATAAACACTTTCCCGCTGAGACAGATTCTTGGTAAAAAGCCAGTTGTAGGGTAAACATGTTCCATCGAATATGCTACAATAGAGCACATCCATTGCTAGGCAATGGATGTGTTTTCTGTGAGGTTAGACCCGAGGCTATAGTATAACGAAAAGCCAAAAATATCTGAGATTTCATTTGGAAATCAGAATAGTTCCAGAGGAGTGTCCAGTCAGAAGAAGATGAAATGTGTCAAATAATGAACTGTCAGGAGTTGAGTCAGAAGAGCGACTTGCAGATCGGAATTCAGGGAGTCGACAGTCGAAGGTGATAGTAAGAAAGGCATTAGACTGTGCCAAAAAGAATTAGTGTGTGAGTTGAAGACTGTACATGTGCTGAAGTTACAGTGAGACGGGGATAAATCCGTTGCCAGGAAACGGAGAGTGAAGTCCACTGAAAGCAAATTGAGAAGATTCAGTTTGGAGCGATTTCTAGTCTGAGAATCAGCAAGAGTGTTATACTTAGTTGTGGTTACGACTTGTAAGTGATCAATAAATCCAATTACCAACCGAAATCCCGTCTATAGTCACTAATACACGTGACAATAACTATTTTTCCATATTACTTTGTACAGTGATTTATTTAATTAAATTTGGCAGTAAAATAAGAGGCGGAAATATATTTGCATGTTTCTGTTGCCTACTGTCAGATAAAAGTTTTTCAGTTTCTTCGTGTTATGTCATTATAATTTTAAACAGACCTGTCGTATACTTGTACTGCTTTTAAATACAGCTGGGAATGTTAGTGTACAACATATTTATCTGGGTACACTTTAATGCAGGCAGTTAATTGGTGCTGCTACCCTAAACACATCAGCTAATGTAATGGTGTAGAGCCACACAAGTAATCTGCATACAGAATATTTATTTTCTAATGGGTCCATTTCATACTCCGAACAGTCGATGTACACTGTGGATAAAAGAGGCGAAGAATCAGAGAACTGTTTCATAAACCACTTCTTAAAATGTATTCATAAAACTTTCTAACAACACTTGTTTGCGATAGAGATAGATAATATGTTAACTAAAACGCATGAAGAGCCGGTCACGGTAGCCGAGCGGTCTAAGGCATGTACTGTCTTTGCTCGCTTGGAAACCGGGATCGTGGATTCGAATTCCACTCAGGACACGGATGTTTAGTTTGTGTGTGTGCGTTTTTCTTTGTTTTGGCAGGTAAAGGCCTTGCGACGAGCTGATCATCCGCCCAAGGAGTCCTATCTAATGTGTAAGATCTAGAAAAACCGAAGTGAACGGAGAAGTTATGGAGGTAGGCCTAGGCCCACTGGGGCTTAGTTCCAAGGGGAAAAAAAAAGGCCTGAAGTGTGCAACAGTGCTTAACTTCACAGATGAAAACAGTAATATACGCAGAAGTTATATATTATAATATAGTTGAAGGAGCAATTTAATTACATACTCGAGCGAAGGACATTCAAGTGCACGACATAAAATAATTCAGACACATAATATAAAGCATGGAAAAATAACACGGTATCGTATCGTCGATTCATATCCTCTGAATATGAAAGAGGGCGAATACTTTTAACGGCAACCACAGACCGATTTTATCTGGAAAGTGAAAAGCTTGCTCCTGTGGACGCAAGAAACACTGCCTGATTCAGAAACAGTCTTAATATTCTTCCTCGACAATGATACAAAAGAATATAGGAGAGAGAAGAAAGAAAAAGAGAATGAAAGAATGAAAGAAAGAGTATCTTCACATATGTGCTAATGAGACTGTCAATGTCTGCAGCAACCTGAGTCTCACTAACGGCCTCAATGATACGTTAAGAACCTTAAGAGCAGTGTCATGCACCCTCTTACACGCCTCTTCTCCTTCAACTCGGTCCAGTGAGCGAATTAGGAAACAGGAGACATAACCCAGTATACCTGAAGCTCTTTTCAACTATCTTATCAACTCAGTAGCAATAAAAATCGTCGTAGGCTTTCATTTTCGGCTTTCCAGCAAATAGACTTGTCTATAACCGTTGGATGAGTTGAATCTCTGTGCCGTAACCTAAAGAAGATAAATGCAATGCCCGGAATAAATTATCCTTAAGTTACATCCCAAAATGCATAAATGGAGTTCATTTAAACTTCAAGTAATATTTGATTTATCTTTTTTTTAATGCTAGTGGGGTGGGACTAAGTCCCTTGTACTGCGGCCACTTCTGACCTATTGTACCAGCCCCAGACGATAGGAAGAGTGACTGTGGAGTAATTGGTGGAATGAAGATTGACAGGGGAAACCGTAGTACTCGGAGAAAACCTGCCCCAGCGCCACTTTGTCCACCATAAATCCCATTTGACCAGACCCGGGATCGAACCCGGCCCGCCGCGGTGGGAAGCCAGCGACTAACCGCTTGAGCTATGGCGCAGCATTTGATTTATCTTAGTATCTACTTTAATTTGAATACTTTCTGGTATTTCATGCGCCTGAGATTGCAATCTTGACGTTAAGTTTGTAAATATTAATCTGTTACCTTAAATCGTGAAAGTGATCTGCTTATCGTAGTATGTTGTACGTCCAGTCACCAATACCATAATAATTATCACAGGTGAAACCCTTAGACATTTGCTATAATAAAATTTACATCTCTTCTTTCCACGGCTCCTCTATACGGTTCTCATCCATGTAGATAAATTGTCTTCGCTATGACTATAGCATCCGATCTCCCCTCTTCGTCATGGTTCCCAACCTACATAATTTTCTCTACGGCTAAGAGCTCCATCTGCCCCTCCCGCCGCACAGTTACATTTGAGACTGAGCGTTTTTGTCTTAGCTCCCTGCTCGCTTCTAGTCAGTAGAAATGCAAAATGCTTTCCCAACATGGCCGCACGATTCACTGGAGTACTGGGCCCTCCCTCTACGTTGAATCTTCTGAGCTAGAAGAAAACCATGTCAACACAGTGACTATGTCCCAGACATAGAAAACTTCAAGGGATTTGTAAGCATAAGTTTTATTTATGGAGAACCTTAAAAATAAAGTCCGAAATTTTATGATCGCATCTTCGTCGAGTTTATAAATTAATTATTTACTGTAGAGCTACTTAGAGAGACAGGATGGGGTGGTATGGACTGGATCGATCTGGCTTGGGATACAGACCAGTGGAGGACTCTTGTGAAGACGGTAGTGAACTTTCGGGTTCCATAAAATGCTGGGAATTTCTTGAGTAGCTGCAACATTGGTAGCTTCTCAAGAAGGGCTCAGCTCCGTGAAGTTAGTTACAGTTTCTTCTCAATGTTATTACAATTGTAGATACTACGTAATGTCGAATGAAGTGACAAGTCGAGCAAGCCCTGTGAATAACCTATTCCAGTTCTAAAAACATTTGCATCCAATGAAGACGTGGTATGTAACATATTTAATACAAATGTAATCATTTGATACTAAAGAAACAGAGGTGTTCCAAACACGATATTCAGTTTCGAATGAGGATATGAACACATCAGAACGGATATATGATTTTTTATTTGGCCGTGTGAATATGTAGACCTAGGGAGGATAACATAATTGGGCAATTTATGGTGTAACACTACGAATTTCGCTATTTCCAGAAGTCATCTATTATTGCTTTGCATCTAGGACATTATGATAACTTGGTGATAAGAGCTATCAGATAAAATCCTTTGCAGAGGCTCAAGCTGCAATGTATTTCCTAGCTTATTTAAAGTGAAAGACGTGATAGGACACAGAAATCAGCCACAACTGTATTTTAATTTCTTCCGTAACACATAAAATCGCTGTATTAACACATTTGAAACTAACAACAGCATCTTATACAGCATATTTAAATAAGTAAAGAAGTAAACAAAGAGAAGCTTGTGAGTTATTCACAGCATGACGTCAGAAACCTCAAGTCTCACAAGCAGACGCTGTCCTGTTGTCCTTTTGAATTACTCCCTGGGCAAATCATTGCACTATGCAGCCGGAAGATATTCCTTGGTAATTTTGTGAGCTGAGACATTCTTACGCAGAGCCCTGTTACGGTTTAGCCACACCGAAGCTGAGTTAATGAAATTAAGGTCTTATTCTGCGTTATGACACTATTCGTGTCCAATTTTGCACACTTAATTCTTTCATCATATAGGCCTATCATCATCATCAGTAATCTGTCAAGACGACAGGTCCACAGTTTCTTCCAAAACAATTCCTCCATTTAATGCGATCTAGAGCTTTCTCCTTCAAATGACAGTATCCTCTTCTGTCCCCAAGGTCATCCAGCATCTTCTTACGTCTTCTTCCTCGTCTTCTTGCCACTTCTATCCGCCCCTCTATCTTTCCTTCGATAACTTCTTTTAGAAGGCAATACAATAATATTTTTAAGTTTCATCATTTCCCTCTTGTTCCTTTGATAAGAATAAATATACACATACGTATATGATAAATACAATTTCATTTCTTCACCTTTTACAATTCCAGTATTCTAGCGAAGTGTTCTATACACGTGTCGAAATTTGGACTTAATTCTTCCAAATTTTCTAATGAATATTTTGAGTCAAATTTCAGGAAGTAATATAAATAACTAAATGTTATGAACACAATAATGTGTATTCAGTCAAACACATTTTACTTAATCTCTTTCGTGTTGCAGTTCCAGATTTGAACATGTACCGCTTACTGGAAGTGCTTCTACAGTCGCCTTCACTGTGTAATTCAGGTGTCCGGACAGATATTCCGTATAAGATAGATTTCGATTTTAATGCAGTCATGTGTTCTGTTTTAGACATGTTTTACGGAAAATTTAATAAAGTTCTTATTCCTACAAACACAATCCGAATGAGACGTTCAGACACAGACTGAACACAGTGTGCAGACACAATAACATAGCACTAAAAACTGAATAAAGGAATATTCCTTCCTCTCTTGAATACTGTGCTTACTAAACTTCAAGGATAAATACTAGAAAGGCTTTGTCTACGTGTTCAGGAAAATCGTTAGCCCAAACAAGCGTCCTACCGTGAAAACTTGGTAATTGCACTTGCACTGCCTGTTCTATATACCTGCAATCAACTTAAAAGGAATAATATATGAGCCCGTGTTTCTATTTCAGCGTATAACTACATATTCTCCCCAGGTGACGAATTATTCAAGCGGAGAAACATTATGAATATACCCTCCGAACATGACGTCAAGAACTGTACAGGTTTCATTTGTTTCGCCAAAGGAAAGAGGGCTGAGACTAAATATGTAAACAAATAAGGTACATACGAACATATTCACTTAGGAACTGCGTTCATATTTCCCTCATTCCGTTCTCAGAGCTTCTGCCATAAATATCTATCAGACGTCTCTAAAAAGGAGCAGAAGCGTACGGCATGAATACAGTATATATTCTTCAACCGGTACGCGAAGTTATGCATATCAGCAAGCAATTCATGCACGACAGCAAATTTGTCAAAACTCACTTAAGTCATAAATCTACCGATGCATTGTATGTTTTCCACCTTGAGGCTAAACTGGGACGTAAGACTACTGACAAAAATGTTTTCAGAAAAAAAGGAGCTGTATATACAGAGTATTTCAAAAATCGCTATACGACTTTGAGAGGATATTATTATATTGACACGTATTGGGGGTTCGCATGACTAATAACAGTGGGTTCTTGATTTGATGATTGGGTTCACTGACACTTCTTTTACAGTTACAATCAATTATGACAGCTTACAATCGATGACTGCCCACGACTTGCTGGACCACGAGCGTCTTCTGTTCCACTGTGACGAATGAGGAACGACAAATCGCTGCTAACACCCTGCACTCCCTTACGAATGACGTCAGAAGAACTCCTCGCGACTGAAATCTCCTGAACTGAACTAACTTCGAGGCGGACTGAATATCGATCACCATTTTAAACGGCTCTCTCATTCTGTCATTATTCTTTTTGTCCGTTGCTACGAAACGTAACAGCCTACTACTAAGCAATGGACGTCCTACTGTTTACTGTATTACATCGAGAAGGAGTTTATCAAAGCGTTGACTAGTAAATGGTCAAATTCCGTCAAAAAATATATATTAGTATGTGGCAAATGAAGACCAAATATATAGAAATGTAGCCATACATATCAAGTTTTGTCTCATGTATCAGAGCCACAGTTCCATTTCCAAATTTAGCATGAAAAATATCCCACCTATGACGAATTTTTCCACACGTACGACGTAGCTTGTCTGGAGTGACTTCTACAACTATGCCAGCAATTCTTGCCTGTAGATCATCAAAATGTATAGGTAAAAATGAGAAGTAGACATCATCCTTATTCGTTGAATTCTATTCGGATCAGTTGTGCAGCCTTTAAAAATTGTACAGCTACTTTTGAACACCCTTTATATATACATTAGTGTTTTTGTATGTGCTTGTCTGGGGCAGCAGCATAATTTTGTACACTAACCGAAAAGTTGCTTAACATAAAATATCCATTGCATATGAACCATTCGTCTACTTGATAGAACTATTCACGTATAAGTGAACGATTGTTATAGACTTTTATAAATAAAACCTACATTCGAAGCTAAAAACTAAATGCGATTAATTATTTATTTACGTCCTTATCCACAGTCTAAAGGCCAATTATAAAGCGAGAAGGAATACAATACAAAGCAAAACGAAGCTACTTGTATAACTGTATCATTTAAATAATAATAATAATGATTCCATTAGCACAGTCACGAAAACCATTATGCAGAGAGAAAATAACTGTATATAATTTAATATTTTAATAATAAAGGAAATATTATCATAAAATATTAAGATAAACTATTTTGTTTCCAAATACGTCAACGTCCCAATAAATAACATTAGCAGCTGAAGTTCATCTAGCAGAAAGAAATTTCTTGCTCGAATAGCAAACACTGAACACTGAAATGTCTCCGATATTCTTGGCAGGTAATTAAAGACNACATCTGTTTACATACTAACTTAGCAGATCAGTAGTAAATCAAAAAGTAATATTAATATTAAATACAACTTATAATATTTCTTTATTTCGGCCTTAATGATATCAATGGTACATACGACTTTTTGCAACTTCACTACCACTGTTTATTCTCGAAGGAACATTTGCTTTGCAATGTCGAGCCACCTGTTGATTGGATGGTGAGTTTCGAAAAAATATTTTGAAATGCAAAAGGAGGCCTCTCTCCTGAGACCTAAGGCCCTATATCTTGACAGAAGTTAGCCGACAATCGGAGGAACGCACTGCTTCCATCTTCAGTATTAATGATAAAAAAGAGAGACAAGAATTCAGCAAGAAGGAAGCAGCAAGCAGTTTCGTCAAAGTTACCCATCCTAACCCACACAACTGTGTCGAGAAACTCCTGGTATATTATATGTTTTAGAGCTATTTTAATTACAATCTGGTTCACTTTAATTGTCGTTTTACTTTAGGATCTCAGTGAAAATATGTTTATCTTACCCTGATGGAATATTATAAAACTTCGAATTTCTGTTATACGAATGTTAACAGTGAGTAAGTCCCTTTACATTTAATTAACTATAACATTACTTAAGGACCTAACTCAGCTTTCACGTTCATTTTTAATTCTTCGAAAAAGAAATTGATGAAAACGTCAATTTATCTTGCGAATACTAATACGTATTTTTAAATTTCATTTCAATAACTCGTCTTAAGGTTCAGATCATTTCACGACTTATAAACATTTCTGAGCACATCTCACTGAACATCCACCTTAGATAAAATTACCCAAAATTGAATCTATAAAGGTATATCTAAATATAAGACTTATGTCTTATGCAGTATCTCCACATAACCTACACGATGCACGTGTGTAAAGTTATCAATCTCCCTGTTTCACTTATTTCCCTTTTCAGGCCAGTAGGGCACTTCTCCAGTCTCACTGCTTAGCCCATCGCCTTCTTCTAGGTCTCCCAATATTTCTTCTTCTCCGGAATCTGTTTTGTGTTGCTTTGTTACTGATCTATTATTATCAAGCTTTTTGTGGGTTCTCCGTTGCTTTATATATTTATGTGCATCCTGTACCGTGTTACTGTGACGAAATTGGTCTGCAATTGTTTAGTTGCCACATGTCTCAGAGCGCATATCCAGAAATTGGCTACAGGATTCTCATCTGCTGTGGCACACTTTTCAGAATTTGTATTTCTCATCCAGACAGCATGACCGGTTTGGGTGTTGTGGAGAATTAATTAACTCCTTCCTAATTCAATCAAGACCTCACAGAACAACACGAAAAACGCTATCGTATATTTCTACAGAATGTTTCGTCGAATTGATCCATTAATTTTATTAAAACTGTATATTTTCATATTGTGGTCTTGTAGTCGTGTAGATGGTAAGGACTTCTTGTAAGAACGACCTGCTGCCTTATTCAGGGTGGTCGTAGTATATAGGGTCACAATTGGCATAAATTTTTCAACCTGTCTTAGTCACCACAAACCTTTCAAACATGACACTGGAAGTATGATATTACTACGAAAAATTGGCATCTACCTGTAAAACAAAAAGGTGGCACAGTCCAGAAGGTCATAATCTGTATAATCGCTGTATTGAAAATCTCATAACATCAATTATTTGATTTATTTTCCAAATCCATGCATACTACGCATAATTTGATATATTTCTTAAAAAAAAAAGCTTTTTGGAATGAAACGGACCTAAATACGAATATACTTGCAGCTTTTTCGTTTTGAAATCTGTAAATATATTTTGTGAACTGTAAAATTATGCAAAATATTTTCTTATGAAATATGACTACAACGGTTAAGATTTCACTGCCTTAAAACAACTCCGATTTTGTAGTTTGTCTTATTAGCGATAAGTCATTTTAATGATGAGTCCAAAATATTGGAACTCGAGTTACACTCTCATTAAAGACAAAGGCCTAATTCAAAAAGAGAAAAAAAAATCTTGCTGTAATTTACTGAAAGCTGAAGCTGCAGTGGATGAAATGAACAATGGAGGAAACAAAGAAGTAACGGTCCGGATGGGACAAAGAAATCGCCGTTCCTTCACGGAAAACTGGAGACAATGCTGGCTTGACAGCTGCGAGCAGAACTTGAACGATGTTATAATGAAACTTCGGTATTACTTCTCATCGTGACGTACCGCAATCGGAGACAGAACTCATATAAAAGAATGAACCGAGGATCAGAGGTCACCAGCGTTTTGTATTAGAATACTGTAATTCGTTCTCAAATGGAACATTCATTAATATGTATTCGAAAATTACTCTGTTTTTAGAAAGAGATAAAATTACCAAGCGAACTTCATGATTTCATATAATTTTCAGAATTATTTTTTTAAGTTAGAGAAGCAAATCTGTTATGTGGAATGAGGTATCTGATACACGTAAATGCTGCACTATGAATATAAGCATCGCTGTTTCCAGAATGTCTCAGCTTATTCAG
>NW_019727799.1:66824-72547 GCF_002891405.2 Cryptotermes secundus | reverse complement strand
AAAAAAAAAAGCTTTTTGGAATGAAACGGACCTAAATACGAATATACTTGCAGCTTTTTCGTTTTGAAATCTGTAAATATATTTTGTGAACTGTAAAATTATGCAAAATATTTTCTTATGAAATATGACTACAACGGTTAAGATTTCACTGCCTTAAAACAACTCCGATTTTGTAGTTTGTCTTATTAGCGATAAGTCATTTTAATGATGAGTCCAAAATATTGGAACTCGAGTTACACTCTCATTAAAGACAAAGGCCTAATTCAAAAAGAGAAAAAACAATCTTGCTGTAATTTACTGAAAGCTGAAGCTGCAGTGGATGAAATGAACAATGGAGGAAACAAAGAAGTAACGGTCCGGATGGGACAAAGAAATCGCCGTTCCTTCACGGAAAACTGGAGACAATGCTGGCTTGACAGCTGCGAGCAGAACTTGAACGATGTTATAATGAAACTTCGGTATTACTTCTCATCGTGACGTACCGCAATCGGAGACAGAACTCATATAAAAGAATGAACCGAGGATCAGAGGTCACCAGCGTTTTGTATTAGAATACTGTAATTCGTTCTCAAATGGAACATTCATTAATATGTATTCGAAAATTACTCTGTTTTTAGAAAGAGATAAAATTACCAAGCGAACTTCATGATTTCATATAATTTTCAGAATTATTTTTTTAAGTTAGAGAAGCAAATCTGTTATGTGGAATGAGGTATCTGATACACGTAAATGCTGCACTATGAATATAAGCATCGCTGTTTCCAGAATGTCTCAGCTTATTCAGGTCTCGCTGCAAACGCATTTTCAGCTATTTAATACAATTAGAGTTTCACTACTTCAGTTACTGCTTTCTTATATACCATATATTTGGTGACCAAATTGAAGACGGACATTAAGGTTAAAAGGCTTTCTAGAAGAAATAATAATAATAATTCAATTAAATATTTTTATTATTTATATAGTTATAAATAATGTATAACTTTATTAAGGCTTCGTTACAGTGAGGGAGATTAGTTTGGCGCCAGGGTAGAACTTTTCTTCTTGTCTATTAATCCATGACCGAGTGCCTTCCGTATTTATTTTCGCAGCAATACCTGAACACACATCCCTTGGATTATCAGGTTTTGTCGGAGAAATATTCCAGTTAGACAAAAACGTTCCTACTACACGGTTCATGTTAGCATTGTGCATTATAAAAAGTAAAATCCAATTTCTCCTGTATTATAGGTTCTTCGCGATAGAGGAAACGTAAACTTTGATCTAGTCAGCGATCAGTTTAATGAAACAGAGAACCCTGTGGGCAGGTATGTTGTGCTCACGAGTACAATGGGATATTAGAAAGGAATGTTACCTATGAGGTCTATCGGAGATATTTGTGAAACGCTGAAGAATTCGGCGTAATATGTAGAATTCTAGACCTGGGGCTATTTAATTATGGAAAGGTTCAATATTCCAAGAACTACTAAATATGGGTTAAATGAAAGGAAACTTAATATAATATTGTACATTAATTCATAAATGAAAATATCAAGTTAATGCTGCTGGGATACTAGAAAGCACATGATAAGCAGACATATGTTCGTATGGTGTACTCGATACAACCACAATCATCTAAAATTCGGTGTTGTTAAACTTACAGAGAGGGAATAAAACTCCGTGGCCTGTAGTCGGCAAGCGAACTATACCGACCGAGCGATCGCCGCTTGTCGGCGAAGTGAGTGCCAAATTTTGTGGATAGAGGGTGTCGCGTAGTCAGCGCAACGAATCCCCACGGACATTATTCTCGGTTTTCTAGACCGGAGCCGCTATTTCCTTGAAATAGCTCCGCAATTATCCCCACGAGGCTGACTGGACCCCGTTTCAGACCCACTACTTCTCAGAAAATCTGAAGCGCCGGGAAAAAATGTTATAGAGAAACAATGAATAAAACGTATTATCACTAGTTGGTGACTAGACACGGTGTCTGGATTGGTAATTGAATTTATCTAACTCATAAGTCGAAGCTACTATAACAGTTGCATGAAGCTGGAAACTCTACAAATCACTATACAGCAGCACATATAAAGCCTTCTATGCCTTTAAGAGTCTTTGAGTGGTAACGGGTCCTAAAAACAGATAATATTCTGCTTTCATACACATGTCCTTACCGATCGGCTACTGTCTCACAACTAGGCTATTGACGGCTCTAACTATACGAGTATAGCTTCCGCACACACCACACAGAAAACACCGCTTCCAATGATTCCTCCGATGTTGCGTCACGTGTTCAATTTCGCGGGAACTTGCTCATCGATCCGTTGCCTAGGAACGACCTTCCATTCTGGCTCCACTATTCCACCTGTCAGGTATCATAACACAGTATAAAAAAGGCTAAACCTATGATGGTCTGTGTGTTTGTGCATTTCCCCTGTGATTGTTAGGCAAAGGCTCGGTAAACACGTTGCAAACACGGATACACGGGCAAAAAGAGAAGGTATTTTGGACGCGTCCTCCTCTATACGTTTTGTGTCATATCGAAGGAAAGCAGTCGATTAGTTCTTCCCAGAACTTCTTGTATTTTTCTTAGTGGTCACTTGCGTTACCCGTTGAATTTGAATTGGAATAAAAATGTATTCCTTCACCTTCTTTGATATTTTTCGTGCTTTTGTCTCTTCCCTTTTTTTACCGGTATGTTTTTCCATCACCCGTCCGTCGTATTATCATTTTATTCTTCCTTCCTCCCTCTGTTCTTCTGTATATTCATCGATTTATTATCTTATCTTCCTATTTCCTCTCTGCAGTTCCTTCCCGTCCCATTCATATTCTCGTCTTGTCACCATTCCTCTCCAGAATGCAGCACCTGTAGAATATTCTTTGGGGTTCCCCCGTGTTCTAACACCGATTCCATTTATGTCATGATCCCAAAGCTTCCTTGTCGAGGAAGCAACTGGAAAATATGGTGGCTTGGACTCGAATACGTGCCAGTAATATATAATGTAACACATTTTTCAGGACAGATGAACGTTGCCGATTTATGTAAATGAAGCTTGATGACGAGTATTGCATAAAATGCTTCAGCAATAGAGAGATATTCTATTCGTATTCTGAAGACTTCAGCAATTTAGACATATGATTGCTATTCTGAATATTTAAATGACATTACGGTGTATATGGCATAAAGAAATCAGTAATACAAGTATATACAAGTACATTCTATTCGAGCTCTGAAATCTTTCTAGATGTCACGAGTATACAAGGCTTTAACAGTGACGATGTTCCATTCATATTCCTAAAATTTCTCAGACGTTTTGTTGCACACGACAGCCGAGACTTCAACAATATGGATATTCTCTTCCTCTTCTGAATTTTTCCGAGATAGTATAGGATATACAATATTTCAGCTGCATACATGCATACTATTCATGAGATGTTTAAAAGAAAACAGATCATACAAGACACTAGCAAGAGAGAGGTACGTATTCGTAGCTACAGTTAAATCCATCGCCCACAGCAGGTCGTTTCTTCGCGTGCCTGGGCCTTCTATCCAGTGGTGGGCAAATTTGTGATGGCTGATTAGACCCCGCAGCCGGAAGAAAGAGCCTCCGTTTCCTTGCACACCCCGCTGAACTGGAATTCGTGCCACTTACACGATTACTTTGTAGTAAAAACACTCATAACACATGTTTTATATAAGGCAAAATTCTATTTCTAACGGTCGGTGATGACCCTCCAACAGTATCAGTAGGAGCAGGAAGGCTCTGTTCTCACATTGCTGATACAGAACACAGTGCAATTATAAACTGATGAGAGCATTTATATGTTTCCAGCTCTTTACAAACAGAATGTGCTGTTAGGATGTGCAACAGCAGTAACCACTAACGTCATTATTTGAAGCCGACCAAAGCACGAAGCTAGCGAGAGGTTTGGTGTAGAAGCGACGCACTGGACTCTATTTTGTAGTGGCTCGGTTCGAATCTCGGCCGAGTCACAGGATGCCGTGACTGACATCTTTCGTGGTTCTACCCAATAATTGAAGGAAAAGCGAAAGAACCTCGAATAGGCCACGACTGCTCCCTACCAAATCCTTTCATCCTCCCAGCATCTCATGCTACATCCCATCATATGGTAGGATAACAGATGAGTGACACAGCATATAGATTTGTATAGCGTAGTATACAGTGTATATGCATACGTATATTCGATATTGTTTGCGCTCACGCTAGGAAAAAAAAAGTATAAATCAGGGTTCCCGGCTTTCGGCACAAATCCCCTTTTCTGGTTTTCATTAAATATTCACTCACTGTTACTTTCTTCTTTGCAATGTTTTTAAAATTTGAAATCTTATATCTATAGTGACATGAGGGATGAAAGTCGGAATAGGGATCCAGAAAAGACATTCATCAATAGGCAACGGCAGGGCAAACACAATTCCGCGGTAACGAATAACCACGCAACAAAATTGAAATTGTAGGTAGCGGTGATCTGTATGCGGTCCTTGCCGATGTTACATAAGGAGAAACATCAAGAGAGGAAACAAAACCATCCTCTCGTCAGAGAGTATATACGCATTGGTTCAGTTAAAAAATCATTTGGTCGTGGTCCTCAAGGGGCTTGGCGCCAAAACGAACTGATTGGCGGTAAACTGCCAGTCATGAAGTGACTCTGACTTNATGAGGGATGAAAGTCGGAATAGGGATCCAGAAAAGACATTCATCATTAGGCAACGGCACGCAAACACAATTCGGCGGTAACGAATAACCACGCAACAAAATTGAAATTGTAGGTAGCGGTGATCTGTATGCGGTCCTTGCCGATGTTACATAAGGAGAAACATCAAGAGAGGAAACAAAACCATCCTCTCGTCAGAGAGTATATACGCATTGGTTCAGTTAAAAAATTATCTGGTCGTGAACCTCAAGGGGCTTGGCGCGAAGACGAACTGATTGGCGGTAAACTGCCAGTCATGAAGTGACTCTGGCTCTGACTTTGACTTGATTGGTCAGTCGAGAATGTGATATGGTTGCAGTTGCTCGAGGATGGGAGGCTCTGGCCGACAGGGTTGTGACCATTGAAGCGGGGGTATTCGTTGTTGTTGGGAGTCGTAAAGAAGCAACGCCTAGTGAAGACTATAACAAACTGAGAAGCCTGCTGCTTGGCATTGACATTTTTACAATGTTGTCGAGAGTTATAAGCGTTCAAAAATCCAGTCATTAATCCAAACCCCGTGTTTAGTCACTAACTCTTGACAATATTTTGACATGACGTCTGAAAGGCGTTAGTGAGGTGGTGTCTGTGTTTGTGTGCGCATGCGCGTGTAGGAAGGGACAAGTTAATGAGTGAGTGCCTATTCCTTGCTTAAGTCACCCCCAGCATATACTTAGTGAACAGTAGTAGTTTGACCTCTCCCTTTGTCGAGGAAGTGGCACCATTTAAAACATGTCTTGGAAAGAACAAAATATGGTCATGAGCACCGACGGGACCTGAAACCAACTTCGACTGTGCTGGCGAAGGCTAACACAAATTTACCCTACCCGACCCAAACAATTGAATGAATTAGTCGTGAGTCACCAGTCGTAGTAGGTGGTTGGCGGTGAGCACGAAAGCAGAGCAAACTCCATTGTTAGAAACCGCTACTAAGAAACATATCAAACTGAGAAGACAGTGTGTTCTATAGTAAGTTTTAAATTATGCATACTAGTGAGCATGTTATAGTTATTTATAGTTATGAGTCATAAGAGTTCAAA
>NW_019727799.1:0-66545 GCF_002891405.2 Cryptotermes secundus | reverse complement strand
ACAACAGTCTAGTTTAGAAACCACTTCGTTTAAAATATGAAGTTTATTTCTAGCCATTCTTCGAACAAAACAATTACGTGCTCAACTGGTTCTTCCGGACGTGAGTCTGTATGCTGCATATCCCAATGTACGTCTTAACTCCTTTGTTGAATGAAAATCTATTTCTGCGTTGAACACGATTTCATGAAATGTGCCTGAAGGCAATGATGTAACGATAAGCATAATGTCGGCCTCCACAAAAAAATATAAATTAATAGTCAGATTCCTCTTGTAGGTTGTTTTACCAAGCTGTCAGTAGCTACTGCTGCCAGTGACATCAGTGCCTGCAAGCACCTTCATGAAAGTACGATGAGCACATTCAGTTTCATACAAGACAGATAAGACGAACATCGCGTTTTGCAGTGTACGCGATTCTGCGGAATGAACCATTTAAGCGTGTAATTGTTTCGCTCAAAGGAGAGCTGAAGCTAGACTTGTAGGGTTTAAATGCTTCTGTTACTCACACAGTGAGCTCAAACATATATTCCGTCCCGTTTAATGTAAATGCTAGTTTCTCTGAAAAGTACATTGCCCACTGGTGTATCTGGAGATAATTTCAGATAACAATTTAATACTTTCTGTGCTAATGATCTCTGCGCCAATAGAGGTATTTTCCCTAACAGTGACTGGTATCAGCCTGTTCTCTCGTACTCAGAATAATATTATTCCAAGTCATTTGCTGGTCTCGTAGTGAAGTCAGTCCCCTTTCTTAAGTTATTTTAAAATTTTTAACAGTTAATATTACAATAGATGTTGTTACACCACAATACACACATTACTTCACTTCAGATATTATAATTGGGTTTCATGTTATAAATATAAATCAAATTAGAAATATGTTCTCAAAAAACATTTCCTGGAAGGGTTTCATGTACAACAGAACTGAAATATGTCTCACTGGCACCAGTTCAGACCAGCGCTGGATTACACAGAAGCTGCTATCTAATGAGTATCGGAGGCTCTGTAATCCCGAGTAAATGGGCTGGAGCTTGAAACTAATGACATACATCTTCTGGTGCTGAAGTAAAGATATCTCGTGATGTATCTCGCCCCTACAGACCTTCACTGCCTGATGCCGAGGTGTAGGGATAACTTTATGATTCGCGCCTCTTAAAAACTTTGCTGAACTGCTCTGTCTTATGAAACAGGCGTGATCCAAACAGACGAACTGAAATTGGTATAGAGCTACACTTATGGAGCTTAAACAGACAGTAATCTAAACATGAAAGAGGAGTTGTGGGTGGTATTTGAAGATTTTAGAACACAATCAAAAGTTTCGGGTTGGAACTTTCAGCTGGATATCGGTTATTCTGAATTTTCGTGCTTTTACTCAGCTCCACCGCAAAACATTCATCGATGGTGCCTTAGAATTGTTCACAGTGTCATATTCCTGATCCATCTAATGCCATATAACTTGCAAGATTGTCAAGTGTTGATAAATAAACAGTCATCACTATGCTACAAGCCGGAAGGTCGCGGGTTCAAGTCCTAATGTGGTCATTAGATTTTTCTTCAATTGACCTAGTCCTTGTAGCCGCACTATGGCCCTGGGGTCGACTCAGCCTCTAACATAAATGAGTACCAGGAATATTCTTCGAATATTTTGGGGGGTAAATGGCGGCCGGCGCGTAGGGCTGCAAACCTTGCAGCCATCTATGAGCCGACTGTCTAGAAAATGTTGGAACCTCAACATCTCACAACCCTATAGGCCTCCACGGCCTGTTACAGGGATACCTTTACTTACTTTTACCTGTGTAATGAGAAAGTACAACTGGAAACCAAAATTTAAATTTGCTTTTAAAAGCTGAATATAATGCATAAACCTTTTCATCCTGCATGCAGTTTAATAAGGGTATTTTTCTACTGAAAATTTACCTTCGATTAGTCAAGTAATCGTCAGGGACGTTCGGAAAACTTCTCTTCTCCCCTCCCTGTTTTTAGTAAATTACACATCCTGCAATCATGTATACGAGTATATAGACGATATTCTTACGCACAGCAGCGTGTATGTATTTCACGTGTTTACATTTCTCTACAGCAGTTAATTCTGAACTGTCAGGTTGAGAAATGACAACAAAAATACACGGACCCAACAGAAGAGACGTGATAATAACAATGCAGAACATTACCCCAGCTCTGCAAATCACAGCCCGACACGGTTCGTGCACGGACCAAGATAACTGTTAAAAATGATGGATGAAAAGTGTTAATTATGATCCTTGTTTGTATGCGTGAAATCGAGTTGGGAACATAAAAATATCTCATACAATTTTATCATAAGATATTAAAATAGGGCTACAGAAGTTGGACCGCTTTGGACTACGAATAGATGAAATTAGACAACATAATTAAAATATAACTGATGTTTGTGATATTTAAATCATGTCTTTAAGAAGAGCATATGTATCTGCAATAAAATAATATGTGAATACTGTACGTGGCTCTGAAATAGCGGAGAAGCCGTAAGACACGGGAGCGTATAATATAACTTTAAAGGTGATGTATCTCTATCCACCGTCAAGAGCGAACATTAGAACAGATGTTCAGAGGAATATGTTTAAATTAAGCATAGATTCTTCACAGAAAATGTGGATGAGAAAAGTCTGTTTCTTAGTGCTGTAATATAGCAATAAAATACCAGGAAGATCAAATTTACAAATCAATTCTTTGGCATCTGACGAACTGTGCTGGAGTATAAATGTTACTTATAATTCTTACTTATTTTTGTGCTAACTCAACAACCAAATAACAATAATAATAATAAGAAGAAGAACGCAGAGTTCACGTGACCCCTACTTCCTGTTGCGCATCCACGTCACAATAATAATTAAATTCTTCTTTATTTTCTTGTGAACTCAACAGACCAAGTTCCAATTACAAAGTGAGCATGAGTGATAGAAAGAAAACACTCGCACAGCACAAAACAAGGAAATTTATAACACCTGAGTAATTGTGATGGTAATAAAACAGTAATAAAAGCAAAAATCAAACTTATAATTTAGAGGTGAAACAACAATAATAATTCAATTCAATTCAATTCTTTATTATTAATGTGCCGAGTCAACAGCCGCAAGGCCAATTACAGACACAGCACAGTGCAGATGAATGACTTACATTATAGACAACTTATTAAAAGTCAAATACAAATTACAGGTATTGGAAGAAATAATAATGAATAAAAGTAAAAGTAAACAAACAAATAGCTGATAATTATGACAGTAATAATAATTTCATTATCATTAAACTAAGTGTTATTATGAATTGAGGAATGAAATATAAATATTTAATTAAGAAATGAATAGTATTGATTTTCAGAGGATAATAATAATATACGTAATTCATTTTGTTTTATTGGACATGCAAATAATAAAAATACTAACAGTTATACTATATTTAAAATTTGTTTGGGTAGAACATTCCCGGCTCCGAATACGTCAACATCCCTGCAGACAGCGTTAGCATTAATAACAATAACAAAATCAGGTAATAGTTTAGAGGTGAGAAAGCAAAATATATGCATCTACAGGGATATAATACACACAGAACCTATTGTGAAAGCAAAGTTGACTAAATCAGTCTACTGAGTGCTTAACAACAGCTAAGGGTCAAGTTACGGGCAAACACTAGAGAAACAAAGCACATTAATACAGAGGAAGTGAACAAACAAGAACAAAGATGAAAAAAAATACACAACGAAGTTAATAAAAAGGAACTCTTCAAAGTCATAAAATTAGGATTATGAACAATTATTATTTACAATGTCGGGTAATATTTAAGGGTCTTAATAATTATCATTCAATTGTATTAATAGCACAATTCTTTCGATTATATAATTATTAAGGTGCTAACTAAAACCAGTAATAAATTAATAATTAAATAAAAATAAACACCCACAGGGATAAAGGAAAGAAAACTGAGCTGCTGAATCACAACATTTCATGCAGACATGTGCATAACCAGTCTCCGTACTGAATTTCAGTTTCCCGGCGCGAATGTTTAGTTTCATATCTACATCAAATAGATGGCTACATACAGGCGCCTAGTTGTTCATTTCAGTCCTAAAAAGAAATTACCTCAACAGAAGTTGCACGCCCTTTTAAGATCTGTAAGCAAACACGATTTCAGGATCTAATATCAAAGTGTCAGTAATGTCGCTCCCACCCCATAAGTTCGTGCATCTGCCATGCTGTTATTACCAATTGTAGAAAACTGAGATATACGAAGTTTGGGTGGTTTATAATTTCATAACATTCATACCAAATTTCGTTAAGATTTTTTTATTGCTAGTGGGGTGGTACTAAGTCCCTTGTGCTGCGGACACTTCTAGCCTATTGTACCAGCCCCAGATGATAGGTGAGGGTGATTGTGGAGCAATTGGTGGAATGAAGATTGGCAGGGGAAACCGAAGTACTCGGAGAAAACCTGCCCCAGTGTCACTTTGTCCACCACAAATCCCACTTGACCAGACCCGGGCCGCCGCGGTGGGAAGCCAGCGACTAACCGCTTGAACTATGGCGCGGCCTTTCGTGAAGATTAGTCATCTGGTTCAAAACTGAAAGGAGAGTCACGCGTCCTACATGATATGATAAATAAACATACCCCTCACTCTTACATTATTTAACAGTTCTTGCGTTTAAAAAAACATAAAAACAGCGAACATTTCAACGCAAGGAAAAACACGAAATCGAGCAAGACCTTTAATAACGTAGATATTAACTGAGCACAGTGTGATGTCATTGCTAACTTCTCGCCTGCCTTGATGTCCTAGTGAACAGATATTGTCCTTGCTAGGGCTTATTCTGCAGTTTCATGAAATTCGCTGGGTACTTGACGTTTGGGAAATGTGAAAAAGATTGTTTGCTGTGTAGCAGAAGCCGCTGCTCGATATGGATTTGGCGTGTAGCCACAAATGGCAAGGGAACGGAGCTGTGATGCACTTGCTGTATCGCGCACCAGAAATCTCATAGGTGACGCGTTACACGACATTAAAAAAAGTCTATTATAAACTTTTCCTTTCTCGTGTTGCCTTTTTATGCTAGATAATTGATTGCTTATATCGTCCTGAAAGTTTCAGAGTTCTCTGTTGAATGTTATTTTCTGTCCGTTTTTGTTACCATCATTCTACGTCAGTTTTTTTTTCTCTGAGTGGTTTATCCATTAATTTTTATATACAGTTGTACCAGCTTCGCTATCATTTTATTCTGGTCGATTTCAAAACAATGCATTTTCCTTTACGTGCTGTTCAATCTTAGGCTGTGTTCTGCTGGGATCTTCATATATGTAGTTTCGAATGTTAATCCCAAATGTGCTGTATTCTTCACCCTTGTATCTGACCTATTCCTCACATGGGATTTTTTTAAATTACTGAAATAATAAAATTCTTTACCATATTTATTATGATAATCCTGCAAATAGTTTTAGTGGCCGAGCACTATTATTTAGTGTCGTTGTGCTTTGCAACGACCAATTGATCCATTAAATGTTGCCTAGTAGCAAAATAGCTGTAAATGTTGTTCATAATCATGCAATAAGCAACTATAAAGCAGCAAATATAACGACGGATATAGATCATTTCTACGCAATAAAATCGGGTGTGCTCATGTAGCAATCAGATCAGGAACGGATATGCAGAGGAACTGAAAGAAACAATTATCTTAAAGCCGTATACTTGACACAACGCTTCAGAGTTTTATGTATATTTATTAAGTATATAAATGGACCCTGTGTATACTGTGAGCAATAACATATTAAAGACTTAATTCCTTCCAAATAGCATACAGTAATTCATAAAACAGGAAACATATTACGTCTCCCATGAAAAGATTTATCAGCTAATTATGTTCAGTGAAACAAGAGCAGTCTATTGTGGTAAACATATTCTGATATGAAACACGTAAAAATATTCCGTGCGCAGAAAGCAAGGTTTTGGTATGTTAAAGAATATTATATATATATATATATAGTACCACTTTGCTTTAAAGAGTTAATGTACTTCGTCATAAAAACAGTCTCTTTGAAACAAGCTACTCTCTGATTTATGTTTTCATTGCTATCTATTCTTATGACAATATTTGTTGATTTTACTGTATTAATGTTTCTAGCTATACCCGCCTTGAATAAGTATGACTCATGAAATAATTTAAAGTTATTTATATTATTTAAAGTAAATGGTTAACAAGGTACCAACAACTTAGGGTAATCTCTGCTATAAATATTCCATCACCAAAATTAAACAGCTGCCAATAACAATTTCCTCATGAGAACAGGTCCCCACTACAAGAATTTCCAGTAGTTTTCCATTGTCCTTCGACAAACATAGCATATTACGTAATTAATTAACGGAATACACGCGACTGTGTCATTACTGAAAAGCAAATATTTGGCTAGGCATTCAACACGTCCTTAGCATTTCGTGGAAATTGAAGGTCCATTACTCTGTCCACAAGGGCTCACCAGTGGTCTCTATCCTAAGCAGGATGAATCAAATATACACACTCCCAATTATTTCTTTTAAATAATTTTAAGTATTTCTTCTCACAAGGGTCTACGTCTTCCTAGACCTTTACAAAAAACAGCACATTAAATCCGCTTAGCTCCAATGCGTGCTACATGCCCTACCAATATCATCGTGCTTTGTCTCATCATTACAACATCAATCGGCAAGGAACAGGCATATAAAATATGCATCTCTTCAGTATGCTCTTTTCACATGCCTCCTGTTCCTGATCCCTCCCAGACTGAATTATTCTCCTCAGAGCTCCGTTCTCACACAAATCCTTTCTGTACCTTTTTGTTTAATATGAAAAACCAAGCTTCACGACCATTCAAAATCAGAAGAAAAAAATTATAGTTTTATAGATTTTAATATTTTTTTTTTGTACAGCAGACGAGAAGGCAGAATATTCAGAACAGTAAATAACCCTCATATTTAATTCACATTTTATTTCTTTTTTAATATAATTTATTGAAAATATCTGTTTTACATTCATCTTTAATTTTTGTCACATTTTCAAAGACTATGACTATGTTATGATTTTGGTCTGCATTCTGGTGATGACACAAATACGCTTAGGTTTTCCTGCCTTTATTTGCAGACTATGCTCCTTAATAACGCTTAACATGGCTTCTGTGCTTTTTTATGTTGTTATATTTTCAACAAGTAAATTAACACGATAAGCATAGATCACAAGCTGATATGTCCTTTCAGTTTTATTCCATTCTAGTTTCTTTGGACCTGTCTAATTGCATGTTCTAGGGCAAAGTTGAAGAGGAAACCTACACGAATTCCGTACAGGTTTCATTTCAACACATTTCAATAAAAGTAACTAGTGTCATGGGTATATCGAACTCACTGAGACTACTGTAGAGTTCATCTTCCCTCAAGGGGAAACGACAAGATTTTTTGAACTCTATAAACCTCCATCGAACTGGCAAATTGTAATTCCATTTTTTGACTGCATCTGACGAATGTAAGATGCATGATTATTATGTAATCTAATATAATGTCACATGTCTGCTGAGACCCGAAATTGTGAATCCAGCAGAGACGGTCCTTGCTTGGAAATGGCTCTGTAAACATATCCTTCCTGGGCGGCCGCGCTTACGCACAACAATGAAACACGCCACGCCGCGGCAACAAATACGTCACCCGCTGCTAGGCAATGACTCAATAAATGGCTCTTCTCTACAGCAGGGACGTCACGCAAAGACTAGATAAATGTTGGAAGCGGAGTTTCCTACGCAGTCCGTCCCGAGGCTATAGCAAGACGACCAACCTGACAAAAATTGTAAATATAGATGACATGTACAACTGATTTTGACCTCTGTAAATAACAGACCCGGCCTCTCGTTTGAGAGGGCGCCCAACCGCCGACAAAACCGCAACTGTCTGACAGTAACAAATATATTGTCTTGGGCTCAAGATGGGGCTTGACACCAAGACTGACTAGCTGACTGACAGTCGGTCGTAACGTGACCTGGACTTCGACTCTGAGGCGAAGCTACTGGAAGCGTTGCGTAGCAGTGCTAAGTTGAGTAGTTAGCAGTCTTGAGTAAGGAAGTCCTGGGCCCTGGCGAGGAGGCCAGCGACAGAACATTGCAGTCCTGAAGGGTAAGGGCGTGAGGAATAGCCCTTGTTAGAAGACTGTAATCAGGCGACGCCTACTTAACAGATGAGATAGCTCCCAGCCGGTGAGGACAGAAGCCGTTTAACACCGAAACTGATGAGTCTACGGTGCTGAAGCCGTAACTAGACAACTGGTAGAGACACAGCAGACTGAGAAGACGGCGTATGTTGTAGCGAATTGTTAAGTGTGTAGATCTATGAAACTGTTACATTTCATTGTACTTATGAGTTTCAAGAGTCCAGTAAATCCAATTACCAATCCAAATCCCGTACCTATTCACTTAACAGATGGTAATATATATATCGGCGCTGTTGGAAACAATTTCATCTATGTACAGAATTAAAATTGGAAGAAAAAAAAAAGTTGGACGAAATGTTGTGTAAATTCTGTAAAATTACTTAAATATAACTTTAGGGAAAAATGTATTGCTTTCCCGAAAGTATGTGCGTGTATTACCGTATTTAAACATCTTCAAATCCCCGTTATCTTCATCGTAAAACAAAACGCAAGCGAAGAGTGAATAGTCGTATAAAAGGGCAGTACTTAACGATGATTAATACAAGCCAATTAAATATACTGCGGCGCTTAACTGTTTAGATCAAACAACTACAAACATGAACTTTTTCTAGTGTCTAGGTTTTAATATTCAGAGGACAAGCAGTTAACACTTCATTCTTGAAAGGCAGGGAGGTGTAAAAATGAAACAGCAGACTTGCATTCTGGAGAAACCTTGTTTGCAAGTGAGATGGCTCATCGACGATTCTGAAAGCACAACAGGCTGAATACGTACATATATTATTTTCCTTTTTCAAAAAGTTGATGTTAATACAGTTGAGAGGCGTAAATTATCTTCCTTGTATTTCATGACACAAATTGTATTTCAAATCAAAATTATATATATTAATGATAAGTACAACAATAAGGTATTTAGGAGTCATTAAGTCAGATTTGAATTTCGTGTAAAATATGGCTAAATTGATATGGATCTATATCAGCATTAATCTCTAGGCATCGAATACATAATTGCGCAGAAATGTGTTAAATAGTTTTGGAGATCAATATGCAAACATACGAACATGATTGACGTATAAACTATTGTTTATTTATAATATAAAAATGTTCATGTTCTTCCAGACATTCGAAGTTACAAACCGAATTCGGGATAAAGCAAAGAGGAGCAGTTTTATAGTTGACTTTGAGAATTAAAACGTCGGGATATGCTTTAGTGAAAGAAACTCACTCCGGCAGATGATCAATAGGAAAATATACGCACTGTTTTTGTGTATTAAATGTCTTACATCCATGCGTTTGAATATCTGATAATAGCATATCGGACAAATGTAGACCAGGCTGTACACCATGCAGATAAACTCTCTTTGATCCGGAGTACAGAAACTGTACTGCCTGAACAAGCAACGTTCATGCAGACGAAATCAATAAAAGTGTACACTCCAGTCGTAATGTTAGACTAATATGCAGCATTCAGCACGAACAAAATTCCGGAATTTAGTGGCAAAATACTGGGCTGTAAATCCAGTTGATGCATTTACCGAAATTTTCGTCAGAGAGGTAAGGTTCTCGAGAATTCGGTAGTGAATTTTCCGAGAATATTTTTTTAAAATTTGAGCGAATATTAGATTCTTAGGAATGGCTCAGCTCGATCGATTGAAATGTAAAAGTTTGTGACAATGGTACGAGTATATTAATACAATTATTGCGTTTCTAGGCAATATACCTCATCCTGTTTTTTATTTAAAACCGTAGATATGGACTCTATCAACTGCGTCCAACCGAGTACGTTCTACCCGAAGACGGAGACAGAATGCAGTCTTAAAAATTTTGTTGTTTTAAATAAAAACAAGACGAAGAATAATGTCACAAACACAATAATTGTATCGATGGACTGAATTAATCAGTTAATTAAGCAGCTACTTTATCTGGAAGTGAATATACGATTGCTTAATATAAACACGCAGAAGGAAGGTCTGAGGTATGAATAAGCTTACCATCACGCCCAATGCCCATCATACGTTTTTGGCAGTGTTAGCAACTTTAAGAATCATGATTTTCATTTAAATAATATTTAAAAACTAAGTTACTACCTCCCGGAAAATATGTTTCTCAAGTGAAAATAACAACCAAGCGCTGTTTATTTTAAGAAAAATATTAAACCCATTAAGTACATTATGCATGTCACAGCAGCGGAGTTGTCTGAAGCATGTACTGTCTTCGCTCGCTCGGAAGCTGGGATCGTGGTTTCGAATCCCACACAAGGAATGGAAGTTTGGTATGTGTATGTGTTTATTCTGTGTTTATGTTTTCCTCTGCTTAGGTAGAGGCCTTGCGACGAGCTAATCACTCGTCCAAGGAGTCCTAAAGTCTGTAAAATGATCAAAATGGAAAAAGAAACTCGACACCGTAAGAGTATAAAAGGAACGGGTTAAGTAAATACACTCTGTAGGCAAAATACATAATTTTTAATTAAAAGGCAGATGGGAGGGTCTACATACAGCTGACACTGTGTTTTGATGGTTATATATATATATATATATATATATATATTATATTATTTATTATACTGCAATTGGGTTTTAGCCCGGTGGCAGTAGTACACAATAGGACACAACAGACAAGTAACACACATTACACTAAGTGACAACACGTTCAAACAAAAAACAATACACAAAACACAACAATAAGGACATCCTACCACAATGAATACAAACCAAATACGATTAACGCGACATAGCATATACCCTTTAACGATCAGGTATCAGATATAGATAAACTAATTACATTTAACGAAATGATTTATTATGTAATTAGAGACTAAGTTTTGAGTACTAGGCGGAGGGTACCAGGGGAACATCCGAGCTTCCTTCAGTCCCCTTCCGCGAGTGCCGCACCACACAGCAAACGTAGCTGCATAATGAGTCAGCATGTAAAATTCTGCTCTGTCCCTTACTAAACAAATGCTACAAAGACATAGAGAGCCTTGGAGATGAAGCTAAATGCATTCTTAACTTGGAACTGAGGTAAAGCCTTATCTTTGGGGTTTGCCCACTTCAGCTCCTGGGAACGAACCCCCCCCCCCCCAACCATTATATAGGAGGTTGCGTAGATTTCAGACCCGGTCTAGATGTGGGGATGTCTGTCCGGTTTCCAGTCAATACAATGACAGAGCTGTCTACAGTCACGCTACATTCCTCATTAATCTAAAATCACCTTCATATGCACTAATCCAAACTGCATAATTCAGCAGACAGTTGAGTCATAACGGTACCTGGGTCTCTGATGTATTGTTTCCAGGTAAATGAACCTTTTCTATGTCTGATTTGTGTCCGTCCGCTGTAACTCCACCTGCATCCAGAAATAATGCACTGGTTCATGTACCGTCCATTTGATTCACGTTATGTAACACACATCCCTCGAGTCTGTGTCTCTCTCAATACTGCCAGTGAGTGAGTACTTCCTTCACTTTATTTCCTTACAATTGCCGCTGTTGATTGCTTTCAACAACCTGACGACTTCTGTCGCTGAGTTCCTGTAAGCACAGTATAACCCACGACTAATATACAGAATAATTGTTTCTGCCTTACGACGGACTAATTCACAGTATAAAATTTCGTTGTCATATAAGCGTTCACCTTGATATTGGAATCCTTTCCTTCAGCATTTGTAACAACACAGGGTTTGTGAAAAGTGAATACGAGGAACTTCATAACTCCTATTGCGCAAGAGATATTAGCAGGATTACGAAATCAAAAACAAAGTATGAATCGTGCATGCTAAAACGAGAAATACTTCCATTTACAGGCACAGGAATCAAAATGCCACCCACAACACTCTCTTATCAAGACCTTCGGTTGTGTGCGTAAGCACTCATACATATATGTATACGTATACATGGGGAAAATTACTTTCTAGAGGTACTCAACCATCAAACAATTGATGCCTACTGGCAAATACGTCAAAGGTCGCGTTATTTTCAGGTATATTGTAGGTCTACATTTGGGTCTTGAGGAGTTTTTAGCAGTCACCGGCAGAGCAGCCGCTCTGGACACTATGGGTGAAAATAATTTTTAGCGGGTATTAAACTCCAGTTCCTTGGCCGTACAGCCCGTACCCCGTCGCTATATCGACAGAGCTACCTCCTCTCCTGGAAGGAAAGGGTGAATGGTGAAAATACGAAGACAATTATCCCCAGTGAATTTGAATGGGCTCTCCCAGTAGTAAATTAAATTGACACCTGCTTTCGAAGGTTAAAGGCTCGAAGGCAAGCCGTCACTTTTAAGGTTTCGTGCGGTCTCTTTCTGTTATTGGAGTAGAAAGAAGGGAGATGATATTCGATTAGGGGTCTCACTTCAAACAGCAGACCACTGTAAAGATTATGTGATGCTGTTTGCGAATTAAAAGCAACACTTGCCATGTCCTCTTTCTGCTGGGTTGAGCGTGATGGAGCAATTCTGTGGGCTCCGCGCTCACCCGATATTATGCCACTCTATTTCTTTATGTGGGGATATATTAAGGATATTGTTTACAAGACTCCTGTGCCCTCCCTTGATGAGCTGAAGGTCAGAATTGCTGCTGCGGACCGAAACAATTACACCGCAAGTGGTGAAGAACACTTGGAGGGAAATTGAATACCGCTTGGATAACTTGCATGATACGAAAGGCGAACATGTTGGAGTTGGTCAGCATTCCGCAGAGTTGGTTCTAGAAATAACAACAACTTTGTGTTACACGTTCATACTACATATGCAGTTCCATTTTATTGCTATTTGAAAATGAAAAGCCACGAAAACCCCGACAGTATTTTAGAATCAATCTGTACATCGAAGTACTCCATATTAGAAATTGACCATGATTTTCTTCTTAATTGTCTCCAGGGTATGCAAGTGGTTTCTCGTTTAGAAGTATTGTGAGGTAGGAAGTGACTTCTTAAATATTAATTAGAAGACTTTAGTGCTTCATGCAACTGAACAAAACCCACCATGCGAAGTACTATTACTGGCGCTAAGTAAACAGCAAATTAATTAATTCTGAAAACATCTATTATTAAGTTATTCAAAATGAG
This sequence comes from Cryptotermes secundus, assembly GCF_002891405.2. Classification (NCBI taxonomy): domain Eukaryota; kingdom Metazoa; phylum Arthropoda; class Insecta; order Blattodea; family Kalotermitidae; genus Cryptotermes; species Cryptotermes secundus. Next base: position 53,303 of record NW_019727799.1, on the reverse strand, counting down.
CAACGGGCGTTCCTGGCAGAGCAGTGGATTTAAGTTACAAGACGTAGATGGAGGAAGTAAGGCGTCATGATCTCAGTTTTATTCTTCGGCCCTACAAACACTTTGCCGCCTCACATCTGTCATGAAATTTGTAGAATTTCAAGTTCCCATAGAGGTAATAATGAAGAATTTTTATCTACTGGGATATAACGCCGAGCAACCCGCTGAAAGTCAATCGTTGTTCCAGAGGAACCCGTCGTCTCCATCTTCAGGGTAGAAGAGTAAGCCCCGCAAGAAACCAGCGTGAAGCACGCAACAAGCAGAGCTTTATATGCCAGAAGATATAACTCTTCAGACATTAATTTAACCAGGCTTATATACACTCAGACACGTGCTTCCATCTTTGGGAAAGAATTTCACATACAGGGGACAAAGTATTGATTACAGAGTTCCCAATTGAAATGGTACGCTACAATTCTAACAGATGGCGGGAAGTGCTACTTCTCACACGCTTCCCAAATTTATAACCCGCTCAATATAATCCTTCCTACCTGACTCAAACAAAGTCCTGTGACTGAAATTGTTTAAAAATTAGGTAAGATATCAAACTGCAGTCAGTTTTCAAATAGGAATTCACAAGGTTCGCGAGAATAGTACGTTCTGTATTTAAAAAAGGTAATGTGAATTTGGCCGATCACGATGGCGCCCGGTCCGAAGGATGAACTGTCTTCGCCCACTGGCATACTGGGATCGAGCGTTCGAATCCCCTTCGGGGTATTAATGTCTGTGTATGTTTATTCCGTGTTTATGTTGTCCTGCGTGTAGGTAGCTGTCTTGCGACGGGCTGATCCCCCGTCCAAGCAGTCCTACCGACTGTGTAAAGGATAACGAAGCTGAAAAAGTGGCTAGGGCCCAACAAAGAGCTGTGAGCCATTAATGAATGAATGGATAATGAAGGTAAAGTCGTCCCCGTGCTTATTAGGCGTCACGATATGAAGGCGTATGAGGATGTGTACGTATAGATCCATATTTTTTTGACCTCAACACTAGTTCGAGATACGTGATCAACTTCACACTCCGACCTGCGAAAGAGCTCCCGGTACCCATTGGAAAGGAGGCTGGGTGGGCCCCAGAACCGGCCTGGACTACATGGAGAGCAGAATCTTTTTGGCCTTACGGGGATTCGAACTCCGAGCCCATTTCTGTACAGTCTGTAGCCAGCTGCTATACCGACTGTTCCATCCCGGTTCCCTTCTATATTAAGTACGTATATCACTAAATATGCAATTGTGATAACTGGTGTTTAGAGAAGATGAATATAAACTCGTGACCTGTTTTAGAGCCCAGCTTAGCGTTTCATTTAGATAAGACTGGGCAATTAGTATTAAAATGATTCTAGTTCTTTGGAATATTAATTTTGGCGGCCGAAATATTAAACACACAGCTTTTGAGAGTGGTTATGATATCTTGAAGTCTGGAAGAATGGTGCCAACGTTTCGAGGAAATTTACTGTCTGTAGAAGGAGGGTGTATGTTCTAGTGGCATGTTACATGTATTTACCTACGGGACTGCAATTTGTCACATCCCCAGAAACTTTATTTCGGTGTTACATTTCTTCCGTTGGGGGATATACTTTGCTAATTTTTCTTTCTTGTAATATGTTTCGCCGATTCAGAATTGTCTATTGGATAGACGGCCCTTGTGTTGCTTTTCCTGCTGTTAATTTATTATAATTAGTTTACATAAGAGTAATTACTAACTATCTTCTCCATGGACAAAGCCCATTGCTCCGCATCGTTCCAAGGATTTTCGATAAAGGCATTTGTTTTATATTTAAGCACTGTATACGGATCTGACGCCGGTCACGGTAGCCAAGCGGTCTAAGGCATGCACTGTCTTCGCTCGCTCGGAAGCCGGGATTGTGGGTTCGAATCCCACTCAGGGCATGTATGTTTGTGTGCATTTTTCTGTGTTCGTCTACAGGTAGAGGCCTTGCGACGAGCTAATCACCCGCCCAAGGAGTCCTACCGTATGTGTAAGATCTGGAAAAACCGAAGTGAACGGAGTTCATGGAGGTAGGCCTAGGCACACTGGGGCTGTAGTGCCAGGAAAAAAAAATACGATCTGACGGCCTACGTTATCATGATTTTGCTGCTGCTGCTGGTAGCTCTAGCACCACCGCCACTACGACGGTACAATTATTATTACGAGCAACATTACCTCTCCTCGTATCTCCTTATATCTTCTGCCTTTCGAAAATAATACCCGTTTAATTTATTATTCGCCTTCCTGTTTCAGGGTGGTGGGTTCAAGTGCAGCTTTTCCTCTTAATTTAATAATGCAGAACAGTGGAATTGCGAATTTCGCTTCCGAGTGCATTATAACATAGGCTTATTCTAAATGTTTTCTTTGACTTTTGTCTACATACCAAACTCGTCTTGACTTTTCTCTGTATCCGATCCACGTCTTGTTGCCTCTGCTGTCACATAGTCAAGTGTTACATGATGTTTGTCTGAAATTCTGTACATTCCCTTTTATTTATGCTAGTGGGGTGGGACTAAGTCCCTTGTACTGCGGTCATTTCTGGCCTATTGTACCAGCCCCAGATGATACGTGAGGGTGATTGGTAGAATGAAGATTGGCAGGGGAAACCGAAGTACTCGGAGAAAACCTTCTCCAGCGCCACTTTGTCCACCACAAATCCCAATTGACCAGCCCCGGGATCGAACCCGGACCGCCGCGGTGGGAAGCCAGCGACTAACCGCTTGAGCTATGGCGCGGCCTGTATATTCCCTTACGTAGTCGAATGCCGTTGGTTAGTTTCGGCTGCCGTATCTATCAGCATTTAATGCGCGAAAGGGTTGCGCTGTGTACTCAATCGCATTTCCTTTCATTACGTTTTTAACGAACTTCTGGCTGTCGAGATGAGTCATTATTTTTTCCCCCTTGGCACTANGCACTACAGCCCGAGTGGGCCTAGGCCTACCTCCATGAACTGTTCCGTTCACTTCGGTTTTTCTAGATCTTACACATACGGTAGGACTCCTTGGGCGAGTGATCAGCTCGTCGCAAGGCCTCTACCTGTAGATAAACATAGAAAAACGCACACAAACATCCATGCCCTGAGTGGGATTCGAACCCACGATCCTGGCTTCCGAGCGAGCGAAGACCGCTCGGCTACCGTGACCGGCGAGTCATTATTTAAATATTTATTTTCTTAAATACGCTGCTGCAACATGACAATATCCCAATCCGTTACGTTTTATATAGAAACTACTGAAAAAATTACTTACACAGCCCACGGTCTTCAGGCCTCATTCGTTATATGTTCACCATTTTAAGGTTCTCACAAAATAAGAGATATAGGTGCTAATGAGCTGTATACTAATTTTTCATACTTTGTGCCGTGTCCAAGAAAACCTATAAATGTTCGATTTTACTTAAGCGAAGTATTTTCGATTTGAGGTTCCAACGGCGTTAGATATGAAGTGACGCCGTGCAGTCAGGTGAAAGTTTGCCGACATTTCCGAGGGATATATCGCCTCCATCTTCATGGTCGAAGAGCTCCGCGCTGTTCACTCAATGCTCTTTCCTTGTTTGGCTTAACTTTAGACGTAGAATTGGGACGATGTTTTCTTCCGAAACTTCGGTTGAATGTCATCGGACTACAGGGTGTTACATCCCAGAAGCTGTAACTCATCAGCTGAAAAACTGTTTTTATTTTTGACCAGTTCGAAACAAAATTAAAAATCAATCGACCCAGGAGATCGTCCTGTTCACAGTTATCTGTATGACAAGCTCAAGTGCAAACACTATCCGTGTTCTGTTCAATTATTGGTGTTTACACTTTATATACTTTAGTCGTCTTAATTGTCTCCAATTTCACGCCCACAGTTTACCTTCGAATTATTTTATTGGGCTACGTCTGTATTGCTAACATTTCCAGTGGTTCACTGTACTTACCCGCTTCGTGTGTTTCGTTTGATTAAAGAAAATAATGAGTTATCTTCGGTTTCTCTCTCTTTATAACAATTACATGTGGGACATTTATGTTGAATTAAATAACAAGATTAAAACCTTCACTCTAAAAATTAATTAAAAATGTATATATACTCTTAGGCAATTAGGCCATATATATTGTTCTACGTCAAAGTTCGTACAGCATTCGAAGGGGAAGAGATGGGCGGAGGAACACGCTGCTCGTTTCAAGGAAATGAGAAATACATATAAAATTTTCACATAGGAACACCTCGATGGATGAGACAAGCCGGCAAACCGCGTTAACGACTGGGATCAGTAGGTGAGGTTTCTGAACACTACTCTCAAATTTCTGATGCTTCTTGACGAACTGCATATAAATTCCTGTAACATCATTATGAATTTAATTACGACAAGGATAAAGAGAAAATAACAGAAAAAGAATAGTCAATGAGAGATTTAGGCCTTCCTCGTACCGTATATTTGTAAGAAACGTAAATTTTTGCAAGGCTGTTCTCATCTCGTGGTTTGTCTGTACGGGAGGAAACGTGTTACATCTGTATAGCTGGATCGGCGTACGGCTGCTGCCCCGTAGTGGCGTCAGGCCGCTATGTCAATTGCTTTAATGTGGAAGGCCTGGCTCCAGACATCAATGGCTACAGTAGAACAGGCTGTCATTGGTTATGTGAACTCGACCCATACGAATTAATTTACATGAGAGTCAATTATGTGAATCAATGGTTGCGTGTCGCATGGAACTGCGTAGCAACAGGAGGAGCTAGAAGGTTAAACGCGCAGATCTGCCTCACGATATTTACTTATGTTGCTTTGCTCTATGTACGTGATATGTGATACGTCTGAAAGCATGACTGTTACGGCAACGTAATATTATTTTGTGTGTGTTCACTTTAGTATAATTGATATATTAGATTTCAAGGATTTTATGCTTATTTATTGATTTTACGAACAATTTTACACCTCAAGTATCTAATTAACTTCTTCTTTACAGTACCCTGAAGCAGTTTCCTGTGTATTCTCTCGAATCTAAAGGGATATCTGTAAGTGTATGTACTGGTACATGTATAACAACTATTGTTTTCAGAGGCAAATTCATATGAAATTACTTTGGTGGTGGTGGGGGGGTATTATTAAACGTATTACATTAATAGATGAAGCCGTACATTAGTTAATATACAAAGTAACAAGACGGCATTCAGCACTGTGAAAATACGACCTGTAGGTTATTAAAGAATCCAATTACCAATCCGAACCCCGTCTTTAATCACTGTGGCAAGTGATAATATCAAGTGAAACTCCTTGAATTTGACAGTAAAGGTATTGTATGATAGTGAAGACACTGCCTCCGACTTCGCCGTAAGCTGTACTCCAACCTTCCTCACTAATTCATGAGCTGCACAATTTTAACTTAGCAAACCCGAAGTAATTGCAGCCAATGTCAGCCGCTTCTGCTTGCGACAACAAACATTATCCTGCTGTTTATATGATATGTTCCTGTGATCAATGCAGTACTCACACTGCGCCTCACATAAGCTATCCCGGTTCGGTATTTGCACCTCGCCCATCTGGTCGCTTTCTCACATCTGGTGAGGGACACAGTACCATGTACCAGATACCAGTCCGTTCTTGTAGGGTAGGCATATGGTATGGCCTGCTTCAACCTTCCTTTCTGTGAAATACGAGTATAAAATTGAAAGCATAATAGTGTGGTCGAGTCTACCAGGCAATCTGCTGGTTTAATTTCAGAAACTATCGCATAGTTTTAGAACAAAGTTAATTCCCGTTACAAGATACGGCAAGCGATCGCGTCCAATGGCGGGCTTTGTTATTAGGTTTGCTGAACACTTTGATCTTGCTGCCTCAGCGTTGCCTGTCGGATTATTATAATTTTCTAAATAAATAGGACTATTATTGAAGAGTGAATTGTAAAGGAAATTTAAGGAAACGCGTGAGGTATGGTAAGGTAAAGCTATCTCTGTACCAGGTAATGGAGGCCCATAGAATTGTGAGACGTTGAGGCTACCACATTTTCTATACAATCGGCTCATAGATGGCGGCAAGGTTGTCAGCCCTACGCGCCGGGCGCCCTTTACCCCCAAGAACATTCCAAGAATATTCCTGGTACTCATTTCTGTTAGAGGCTGAGTCGACCCCAGGGCCATAGTGCGACTGGAAGGATTATATCTATTGAAAATATCCACCTCATTGGGACTCGAACCCGCGAACTTCCGGCTTGTAGGCTAGTGCCTCAACCAACTACTCTACCACGTGCCCCTCGTAATGAAGAGGGTGTAATCTAATTTGATACATCACTCGAGAATTTGCCTGGAGAAACTGAGGAAAAGTGACTAAAGTTTCAGTCAAAGAAGCTTGTCTCCTAGCCGATATTTTAACTTGGAACCCTTCGAATATAGCGTAGGAATTGTTCTCGTTCTATTATATCATTCGATCAGAAACTGCAGGTGTTATTTATCTTCGAAATTAGAGTAAAACGGAATTAAGTACAAGGTTTGCTGCTTTCCCATTTTGCATCTCAACCTGAGTTCATAAGAACAGAGTTAAATGTAAAATAATTCTTTTGCTTAGTGAAACACCATCAGATTGTATAACGGATTGGAGAGACAGTGCTTCTCGCATTCTCATCTTCGGCACTATAAGATGGTCAGCTTCAGTAAATTTCCAAATACCGACTGGATAGGAAGCCGGAAGTGGGGAGAGGCAGAAATCCCTCGTCTAACCAGCCCATAACCAGCCACAATACTGACTGAGTTGTTTCATTAATACATCAGTTTGGTTAATTGTCATACCTCGTAAATCATGCGCGTTGTTTGTAACCTGCCACTTGTTTCGTTGCCCCAGGCGTCCGGCAGTTGGCACCGGGGAACGAATGATTTATGAAGGCCGGCTGTTTGAGATGGAAACTGGTTACTTCTACAAGACTCGCTTGTAGATTGGATGGCTACTGCATTATAAATGGCAGAGGCTGTCCGTCTGTTCCGGAACCTGTTGCGTCACGATTACAAGGATTTCCCCACTTCGACTGCATGAAGTAATCGTTCGAGAATTGTGACTTTCCAAAGACATACAGCTGGGAAGATTGATCAGCACTGCGACTGCGCAGTCGGGATGTTCCGTGCTCAATATTCGCTTGCGAGACCGGCAGTCCTGATGGAAATAATCTGTTGTTTCCTTCAGCCAGTTACCCTGATCGGGGGTATAGTGATTTTCCTGTCACTTATCCTGATTGAGATATTTCGTGGTTCTTTCAGTCAATTACTGATTGAGTGATTTCGTGGTGCTCTTCAGTCAGTTTTCCTCACTGAGCTGTTTCCTTCAGTCATTTAGCATGACAAAAATTTTGTTATTTCCCAGTTAGTTATCCTGTTTGAGAGATTTCCTCGTATTCCTCAATTATTATAATTAATAAACTTCTTCATTTATTTCATTCAGCTCCCTGAGTGTAGGAATGCCGTGATCTCCTAACGTTTCTGCAGTAAATATTGGAATTTAACTTCAAATTGCATAAGATCGCTTCTTCCTACATCTCTTACAACTGATTTTTCAGAATAATGTTCTCCCAGTCGCCGCTATATAAAAGAAGCATTTCAAAAAGGACCCAATAAAGAAAACGTTTCAATTACAGCCCCTTGACCAGTCTACAGAATTATACTTGGGCCTCCCACAAAGCCAGATGATTTAGAAATCTTCACTGTCAGTTACAACTCCATTGAATTTTTATAGATTTATATTGATATAGATTTGAAAGCGTTTCTCTTCTTTGTCTCTCTTTACCTTTCTTCCTATTGATGTGAGCGTCTTCTATTCAAATCTCGGTGCGGTTACATACTCTTCTGAACCAGGATTTTGTACTTTTATCTAATATTGCAGCTGAAAGTTTGAGTAACGTATATAAATACTCAGTAATGCTTCCCTTTGTATACTAGATTCATAACCGCCCACATACACGCACATGTAATCACCTACACACTCATTCACCCACTAACTCATCTACACGCAAGCGCACATACACGAATGTACGAAGTTGCACGACTTGAAAGTAATACATGATTTTTCTTCACTCAGCTATTCTTGCGGATCGCTATTCATGCGTGGGAGGGAAAGGCGAAAGCGTTGTTGGTTTCTCCTACAGTAGTCCCGCAAGACGGAACAGGTTTGAGACACCTCCAGGTTCCGGGTCAGCCTTCAGAGTCGTGAAGCTTGCTGTGGCACATAAGTCACGCCAAGCATTCAGTAGCAGGCTCTTCGTCGGGCAGTATCCTCGGTCATAGTGTGGCAAACAGAAAGTGACACGATCATGGACAGGTATGTTAGCTGTAAATTTCATTACGCTACTAAAAGGAAAACAAAATTTACAGGGATTTTACCACAAGTGTAACCAAGTATCGGTTTCATTTTATATTTATTTAGAGCCTCCTTCAGTAACCCACATTGTATGGCGCCGAGTGATAGGATTAGAATGCATTATCAGTTTGTAAGCATGTTTTAGTAATTTTTTCTGTTGTGTTATTAAATCACGGCACTGGAGATACAAACACAAAAAAGAGGTAAATTCAATTTTAATAGAATGTATTAGAATCAATAGAAATATCAACAATTTAATCAATTTTATTTTCTGATTCGACCACTATATGTTTCCGTAGCAGGAACCATCATCAGATGGTTTGAAATTACATAAATAAAATAAAATATTATTGAATTACAGAGATCGATAGATCCAGTTTTATAATGAAAAATAGCGTAATGAATTTTTTATTTACTTATTTCATTTTATTTATTATATATTACTTATTTAAGGCATATTTATTGTGATTATTGATCAATATAACTCTGCAAATAAATAATTATATATTTCATTTATATATTTTCAAATCATGTGATGGTTCACGACACCAAAATATGTAACAATTCAGTAAGATAGTCAACTTCATTGAACTGCTGATATTTCTACCGATTTTTATACATATATTTGATTAAAATTTGATTTACTTCGTTGTTGTGTCAACGGCTTCCACGCTTCGATATGTAAGGATGCTGCTGCAATCTACTATCTAGGCATTTGTCTGGATGGATTAAGGAAACCCACGGAATACTTCGATCATAGCAGGCAAAGTGTGGACCGAAACTACAACCGGAACCTCGCGAATGCAAAGCACGGGTGCTGACAACTCGACCACGGCGTTTCATATATCTTGGTGCTCACTGCCGATATGTTGAGCGTGATCAGCTCCTCGGTGTTTTAATTAATTTAAGTTAAATTCACGTGGTGCAGCTCACACCTGTTGAAAGCGTTTCGTCATCAGTGACGCACAGTGTATCGCTTTAAGGTAACCGTAAACTGGAATCATGAAAGAAACGTCGAGCCCGAAGTTAGAATACACAAACCAGTTACAGGTTTATATTTTCTATTTGTGTTCCAAACGTTCATCTTCTCTTGACCTTGATAATATTCAGTTGGGGGGGGGCTGATCATGTAGGTGAAGCAGTGAGACTGTAGTCTGCTTATTCGAAAGCTAACCAGATCGAATTCCGGCTGGGCTATATATTACAGACTTCGTACATCTCCGTTGCTTCTATGAGGGTTTTGGCTTATGTCCAACTGCATGCAATAAACATTAATATCAGTCTATATAACTATCGCACTTAAGACAGCGTCCCTACGTAACATACGAATTAATCAGTCTGACATACACATCTACTATATGTCGTAGGGCAAGTACACCGATAAGGCAAAATATATTATTCTTATCATTACTTATATTTTATTATATATGCATCTACACCTCATCGAAATATGTATCCAATACAAGCTAATTAAAGGCCTATATCAGTAATCAACTCTTTTACAGGGAAATAATTGTTTATAAATTTAATAATATTACCTAAACGCTTAAGGAATTGAGGTTGTAGTGGACTCACGCAGGAATATTTGAAATTCTATTCAGAAAGAATCTATAAAGTCCAACACCTATTTTGATCAATAAATTATTTTTTCTCCCTACATACTTCGAAGGTAAGTTATGTCCCACCAAACTGTTAAAATAAATGCTCTAATGTTTCACTGACAGTTCTGCACAACTCAACATGTTATACATATAGAACATTATCTCACTCACCGATTTGCAGGGGAGGAGGAAGACGGGTCTCATACCAGCGGCGTGAATGCAAAAAGAGATTATTGCATGGCGTATAGTGGGATAGTGGTAGACTGGGCAAGTCTACATAAAGATTTTAAGTGGATAGTGACAAACTGAAAATAACTGCTCCAAACAGGGCAAATTTACAAGACATCGACGGAATCATTTATGATCTGAAAGTAGAAATCTTTATATTCAATTTTTATTTATATTTCCATACTCAGGTTGCTGGATGCAAGTAGGAAGGTATCGGGTTCCATTCCCGATGAGGTTATTGAATTTTTCATTTGAGTTAATCTTTCCAGCCAGTCACACCATGGCCCTGGGGCGGACACAGCCTCTAACAGAAAGGAGTACTAGGATCTTTACTGGGGGTAAAGGGTGACCGGCGCGTAAGGCTGACAACCTCGCCGTCATCTTTGAGCCGAATGACTAGAAAATGTGGGAGTCTCGACGTTCCACAACCCTGTGTGTCTCCACGGCCTGTTACAGGGATAGCTCTACTTTTTTTTAATTAAGTTGGTGGCGTTGCGAGGATGTCGAACGCTTCGCTCCTTTAATTCGTCTGTGTCCTTTTTCTTGGACCCACAGTAGCAGGGTCAAGTCATGTTAAGGTACTGTAACCGCACGTCCTTCGCCAAAATTATATAATTAAGGGCATGACGAATTTATTCATTGTTTCACACCACGAGAGACGCTCCTCCGGCGAGATACCATCCCAGGACCGTCTAGTTGTAATTCGGCTATTGTCCTCCTTAGGCTTAGGGTGCCACTATTGTCCCTAACGTCGCTAGTTTGCTCCTAGTGTCATAAACCCATTAACTGACCTTGTGCGAGACCCGCCAGGAGGGGTCTTGGGTTCCATGCTCGTGTGTCTTGAAGACCTAAAAAGGTTTATGATGGGCATCTCGAAAAATACGAATGTAGGACAGATGTCGGGCTAGACTCTTAGCTTTCTCTGTTATCTTTCTTGTTTTGTTTTATGCTCACTGGGGGACTTGTAAAAGGAGGCAGTCGGTTATAGGGAGCGGAGGAGGATGTAGTTGAAACGTAGACAGAGAACAGAGAAATGTTTTACAGTAGGGGTAGCGAGTAGGATGGACGAAGCGGCTAGCTTGGAGGAATAATATAAAGATTAATCACTCTATGAAATCTTAAATTAAGACTTCAATACACGGTGTGTTCTGGAAACCCCTAATTCATTAACCCCGAAGTGTGTTCCACTCCCTTCTCCGAAGCACCCGTATCCCTCAGATAAAGAACTCATCTCGAGTAATAGTCGTGGCAGCGGTACGTCGGCGGACGGCTACGGCGCTGATGATTGCTTTACACCTTGAAGATGGCCTAATGGCCGAATCATATTGTAGCTTGTACAGTCGAACGGCCGTTTCTGGGCAACAGCTCGACAAACACGTTTCCGAGGCAGTGAATACGCATATAAAATAGGACAGTGTTTTCTACGTGGTCCGTGACGAGAAGTTATAACGAAGACAGTTGGAGCAATGAAAGAGTTGTATTCTATAAGGGAGACTGTAAAGATGGAGGACCAGCTCATGAAGCTGAAGAATCTCCACTGTTAAAACTGTTGCCAGGGAACGGCAGGTGATGACACAGCAGGCTGGAAAATGCTTAGCGGGTGGCGTGGTGATTTGTAAAGTGTTGAGATTACCGGTGACGCTGTAATTGGTTGTAATTTCAAGTCGTGTGCATAAGTGGTCAGTAAATCCATTCACCAATTCAAACTCCATCTGTAGTCACCACTAAATAGTGACAATGTGCTACGAATTAATCATTTATTGATTAAACTCTGTGTTGTATTAGAGATTAACGCTCTGAATAGAATAAATGAAGATATGACGGAAATAATTAAATCTGTAAAACAAATTAAATCTGCCTAACGCTGATAATACCGAAGTTATTAGAAATTTAGCAGTGATTCAGGAAATAGCACATGAACACTGACAATTGGAAAAGCATGATATCTCATTACGAGACAAATTTATGCATTTTGTGCAAAGAAGAATTGAATTCATACGAAATTGCTGTCTTGTTGGATCCGGCGCCAGTCAGTCTGGCAGATCGTTACGAACAATTCACAGGGAGGTGCTGCCTCCATCTTCGGGGTTTCATGAAAATTTGAGGCAGCATGATTTATTAGATTACACGTCATCACATTCCGGGCATTAATAATCTTTATACACATCTCCCTGAGGATCCCAGACTTCGCGCAATATTTATTTCAGTCGAGGTCGTAAATTTGATTTCATTCGACATCGATTCTGCGCCTGTATGTATGCATACTTTCAGACGTAGACATATTACTGGACTCGGAAAAGTTTCGTTTTCCCTTAAAGTCCAAATTCTTAATATTTTTAACTTAATTACCATCGTATTACTGTTAAGTACTTGTTAGATTGCCTTCCTTTCGGTTATATATCAAAGAGGAACTGAAGGTGAAGATTGAAAGTAAAGTTGCGCCTGTGCTTAACCGATTAAGCTCTATATCATAAAGACAAATTGGGGAGTGGAGACAGAACTCCACCATTCTTGACCTCGGCACTAGATGAAGGTGAGTAGCCAGTTTCACGCCCCAACCGCTTTACCCCTCGAGGAAATCGGCCCTGTTTCCCACTGGATAGGAGGTTCGGTGGGATCCAGAGCCGACATGGACGCTGTGGTGAAGAGAAAAATGTACCCAAATCGGGAATCAAATCCCAGCCATCCAGCCCGTAGCCCGTCGGTATACCTACTGAGCTATCTCGGCTCTCGAAGGTAAACTGATGAAAACCTAAATTATTTCATTTTTAATACTTTTATGACACTTAACACGAATGATTCAAATGGCTCTTAGATTTTAATGTCATAGAGGGCGTTTGTTGATACACCATGAATAAACGTAATCAGATGAGTCAGTAATAATTACATTTGGAACTTAATAATTACTTGTACTGAGCAATGTTAGGCACGCAGAGTAGAGGTCATTGCAAAACCTACTGCTGTTTTAATTCATGATTCTGAACACCTGAGGACCAATTCTGTACTGTACACCATAAAATTCCTGCACGACAGCACTGATTTATGTTTCAGGTGCCCATAATATCAATTTCCTGCAACAACGGAAGTGTGAAACACGAAGTACTCATCATGACTGGTCACATCATGCGGTTTGGTGGGGCACATAATTTCCTTCTTCGCGTCGTATTGGTTCTCCTTTTAACCGAAACATTGGGCTTCTTTCGATGCAACTTGGACACTACGGACAAAATGTTCTTCCCAGATCAAGTGAACTATTTGCGTGTGTGGACATCCAGATGCTCGTGTGCAGACCGCATATACTGGCCACCTGATGACATGTGTTACGAGGAAGGGAAGCAAGGGCCTTGCGCTGTTGGACGCGTTCTAGTATTTGACAGAAGAAAAATAGAGCCAAGATGTGAAAATGTTTATCAACATTGAGATAATTTGTCATATCGGATCAATATATGACAAAGAGTGTTTCGTACCAAAAATTCATATAACTGATATTTGAAATGTGTTTCTATGAAAAAGAGAAAGCGCTTTAAGAACTTTCAGAATCAAACTGCGTCTCATGCGCAGCAGTTCCTGAGCAACATTTTTAATCTGGTAAATCGTAAAAAGAAAAAAAAAAAGTTATGGACTTCGTCGTATTAAAAACTGCTCTGCACGTATGAAAGTATGAGCAATAAGAAAAGCACAACAGACCACTGTAGGTCGCTGTGCAAGGGCCGAGAAGGCCCACCTCTCATACATACATACAATCATTCATTCATTCATTCATAATAAGAACGTGAAATGAAAGTAGCGCATTTTCTCCATGTTTCCAAACACTATGCAGAGCCTCAGTCTAATCGGGAGGAGTAGAGAAATTACTTCACTTTTACTCTCGGAATTCTGATCTCAAGTGCCTTACAAACAGATTACGGATTATGGATATACAGATTATAAAGATGTACGTGATAAAACGCGGAAACCATGCTTTTCCAATTAGAATAGGTTTTTACTGTCAATTACACACGCATTTGGAAATTCCAAAGAACGATAAAACAACAAACGTTAGCTGTGTGTTCCAAAATGAATTCTCACCATTTCTCTAGTGGAACCCACATTTGTAAATTCCAACAACAGTTGTAGAGTCTTGTCAAATTGTACTTTTCCACATGGTATTGTTGATTCAACCAACATGTACTTCATTTAAATTAAACAAAGTTATAATTGGTCGTAAACCACATCAAGAGTTGAGCTATGTACCACATCGAAAATGTGGATTGTGTCTAATTACTGGAGTTTGTGTGTGTCTTGTCACTCCAAGTTAACAGCCCAATTTTACCACCATATAAAACAATCTGAAAATTACTACATAATGTATAGTGGTATCCCACAAATCAAATAAATAACTGCAACACATCACACCGAGTGGGTTGATATAGTGGTCCTGGATTGATTTCTGCAGGCGCTTGGCTCGAACTGGGCCGGAACAATAATGGTTTAGGAAGGGGGGGGGGGACAAGCGAGTTGTAAAACATCAAATTTGGCCTTCACAGATCACACGTTCTCCAAGATAATAATTGGAAAAATAACTTACAACCCATATTTATATACATGTCCTTATATAATATTTGCCTTAAACGAACTGAAGCGAATGAAATTCAAAGCGTAAAAGTGTCAAACAGATAAACAGATACACAAGATATCAATTAGGCAATTAAGTGAATTGGTGTTTAAATGAAAGTGAGTAGCGTAGCATATAATAACACTCGCATAACATAAGCCTAAGTTTTCTACTTCCAGTTGCAGCAATAATGGGCAAAGTATTCTGAGGGTACGCGCAGAGGGTGTATTAAACTAAACCCTAAGAATTGCTCTTAAACTGACAAAGAAAATAAAACGTACGTTTGACGGTGTTTGTAATGGAACTGATATAATTATTTTTTTTTTAATTTCGCTTAGTGAGGGGTGGAGTCCAACTGGGTCCACTCGGCACGGCAGCCACTGATTGGCCTATTGTAGCCTGCCCCGGGTGATTATGATAGAGAATTTGGTGGAATGAAGATTGGCAGGGGAAACCGAAATACTCGGAGAAAACCCGCCCCAGTGCCACTTTGTCCACCACAAATCCCACTTGGACAGACCTGGGATCGAACCCGGGCCACCGCGTTGGATGGAACTGATATATTACTGAAGTTACATCAAAATCAATCGAAGTGAACGAAAGGTGTGTATAAAGCTTCAACAAGGCAGGATTCAAATAGGGCGTGCAATGGGTAACACTAACATTAAATTCATAGGATACTTACATCATCGAGTGTCAAATTGTCCGAACGGAATATTTCAAATGAGGTGCGACATTCGGCTTATTCGAGTAACGAAAAAACTAAATCTGAACCAGGAAAATAATTTTATTGCCAAAAATATGTATCTGATTCAATTCATAATTGGCTTACGTCCGAAACCTAGGCAGATCTGTAGCAGCAGATCAACTTCTTTTGCAGGTAGTCACGATTCTACCTAATTTCGCTCCATACAAACAAACTCCGTGGCCTGAAGTCCGTAAGCAAACTATACCGACTGAGCGACCGCCGCTTGTTGGCGAAGGTAATGGTAAAATTTGTGGATAGAGGGTGCCATGTGGTCAGAGCAACGGATCCCCACGGCCGTTAATCTCGGTTTTCTAGACAGGAAATTTCGCCCCATGCCAAAAATATTTAAGTTTCACGTAAGAACATACATAAACACAACCTACCTTGTCATCTATTTAAATTTCAGCAAAATTAATCATAACAACTCATATCGAAGTGTATAATACAAGATAATGTACACTTCACTGTATTGCGAGGATAGCTAAATGTATAAGAACTTACCTTTACCAGTTGCCTGAGATGTCGCTGAATTAGGTTACATGTCTGAACAGCACATAACAATCTATGGTCTATGTTCCCTGATACGAAGTTCATACTGCAATTATTTCAGTTTGTATATGAATAACATGTAAAAGCCCACACATTATATTAAACTACAATGAACGTATTAAGCACAATAAGAGTCGACGAAACAGGCACTTATAGTTAGAATAATGGTCACGTCAACCACTCTTGCATGTACCAACATGACCGAACATGACTGTCTGCCTCTAGCGACACGCGTTCTTCAGCTTCTTGAGCGTTCATGAAAATTCGTCAATTTCCGCAAACCATGACAACAGGGCGGGAGTTCAAAAAGTCTGCTGCACGGCACAGGTTTTTCTGAAAATGAATATTGCTGTATTTTTGGAATGTGACTCCGTATCTTTGGTAATTGTTACTTAGAACATGCGCAATAACATCGCTCGTCGTTATGGTGCGAATGGAGTTTGTTAGGTAATGATCAAGAAACAAACTCCGTGATTTTAGTCTGCAAGCGAACTATACAAGTATAAAATATGAAATTTAAATCACACATTTATATGACGTGGCATTATTTCTGTTTCTTACTTCCGAGTTGAGGCCGTTCCATATCTCAGGCGGTTAGTCTCCTGTTTCCCACCGCGGCGGCCCGAGTTCGACCCCAAGTTAAGTCATGTGAGATTTGTGGTGGGCAAAGTGGCAATGGGGTAGATTTTCTTCGAGTAATTCCGTTTCCCCTTTCAATTATTTCACCAAAACGCTCAATACTCATCTATCATTCGGGGCCAGTACAGTGGTTGACATACCAATTGGAGTCTCACCCAACCCCACCAAACTAAAGAAATTTACTTCCGACTTCAACTTCAGCGCCCTTCTAAGCATTTGCTTTTACGCACAACCTAGGGTTACACATACCTAAACTCCAACACATCTTGTAACCGTTCATTACAATTAGGCGCATTATAATGAATATTTGATTACGTCTAATAAATTGTAATTTATATAGACTTGAAAGGATTCTGATGATGGTATATGCTGTACAGAACTGTTAGGCTTATTTTGGACTCTATCCATCGTCTGGTATATAGAAGACAAAAGACCACGATTTTTCGGAGACTGGATCTGTCTCCGTCCTCAGGTGGATTGATTGAGACTAGCTCTTTATAACAGGCCCAACTGAGTAGGTTTATCCTGCTCCATCCACCTGAGGATGGAGACAGATCCAGTCTCCGAAACGTTGTGGTTTTTTGTTTTCTATATACCAGACGATTGATAGAGTCCAAAATAAGCCTAACAGTCCTGTAATTTGTATGTCATAATATGGGGCACGCGGTAGTGTAGTTGTTTGAGACACTATGCTACAAACCGGAAGGTTGTGGGTTCGAATTCCGATGAGGTGTTTTTTTTCAATTTACCTAATCCTTCCAGCTGCACTATGGCCCTAGGGTTGACTCAGCCTCTAACAGAAATGAGCACCAGGGATCTTCCTGGGGGGGGGGGAGAGGACGGCCGGCGCGTAAGGCTGACAACCGATTGTCTAGAAGATGTGGGAACCTTGACCTCTCACATTCCTGTGTGCCTTCACGGTCTGTTCAGGGATAGCTTTACATTTTACCTATGTCATAAGTATGGTTAATGACAGTCATGTTCTTACATGCAGAACGTGACACACTCATTCTTGCGGTACGAAGAGGGTGCCACTTTTCCTAGAAATTTCAGCTGTTCCGATACAACGGAAGATTTCTGGTAACGCGACATTTGATATCTAATGTAAGCAATAAACGAAAAGTGTGCCGCGATACCCACGCTAAACTTACAAGTATTATGCATCTAGTGGCTGTCCAGTGCTATCGCGTTTTATGGGCTAACATTTTTTTTCCTTGGCACTACAGCCCCAGTGGGCCTAGGCCTACCTCCATGAACTTCTCCGTTCACTTCGGTTTTTCTAGACCTTACACATACGGTAGGACTCCTTGGGCGAGTGATCAGCTCGTCGCAAGGCCTCTACCTGTACATACACAGAAAAATACACACAAACATCCATGCCCTGAGTGGGATTCGAACCCACGATCCCGGCTTCCGAGCGAGCGAAGACAGTGCATGCCTTAGACCGCTCGGCTACCGTGACCGGCATGGGCTAACATAGTTTAACAAATTCATCTGACTGGGAAATGCAAAACTCTGAGACCAACCACTTTTTGAACCAGGCCAACAAGGCATGTTTGAGGAAGTCAACTTTTGGTTGAAGCTGAAGCTCTTAGAACTTCATTTCTTCAGAACAGATCAGTTCCAAAAATTCTCTGGTTTCGATTTCAAAATATTCGGACCATCAATCCGCTCTCCACGGATATGCCGGTCAAATTTTCGACAACCTCACATACTAAATTATAAAGATATCACAGTGTAACGTCCGCCTGCAGATTCAGAGTATAGCTGAAAAAAAATATTTAACTTTATTAAAGTTGATCTGTAGTCATTTACATATTAGCGTGACCATATTTGTAATTCTCCGTAAGTGTTCTTTAATAAACGAGCCATCAACTGTCAATGATTTTTGTCACTGTGTGTGCTACAGTGTTCCTCTTGTCCTGCTAGAGCACGGTCCGTTAAGACCCAGGGATAGATCTCCTGTTCCACCAGTCCGGAGCCTGAGTTAGTCATTCCGCTATATATCCTTACCAGAAGGCATCATGCAAATTTGTAGGCACCATAGTTTTATGATTTCTAGCTCCAAAAACAAGTCCTTCAGCCTTCCCAACCAATCATATCAGAACCCACGGAAGGAGGTGAGGATAAACACAGGGGATGCGTGTTGCACAAACTCCCACGGACTTAGCGGCAAACTAAGCTCCAACTCGGCGCCCTCCATACTCCGAAACTCAACTATCTTCGTGACCTTGGCGGCTATAAGTGGGTCACAACGCGTGATATATATCGCGGGGCAGAGCCCTGCTTGAGAATGAAATGTTCGTTCAAACACTAAGAAACTACTCGCCTTTAGTGAGGCCCAGAGGATTGTTTGTAAGATCCCGCCGCTGGGCTGAGCCAAACGAAACCAGTTTGCAACCGCTCATCCTCCTTGCAGGTGCGTTGGAATTCCAGCGCTACGTCTTACTGCGCTGTCTTTACGAACGAAACGATTCGAGAACCATAAAATGGGATTTTATTCAATTTGATCCTATGGAGTTTTACTAATTAACTAGCTCCATGGATCTCTCTTCTTGATTTGCCGCAAATTCCTCAGCTACTCAAGAATTTCACAACATTTTATGGAACCCGAATGTTCATTGCCATGTTCAAAAGTATCTTCCACTGGTCCCTAGCATGACCGGTAAATCCAGTCCATACCATTTTTTGTCTCTAATATCTATTTTAGTATTGCCCTCACACTTACATATAACTCTCCCCAGTGGTGTCTCTTCTTCTGGGTTTCCCTCCAGAATCCTACATACATTCATCTCTCCCATATATTTTCTACATGCCCTGTCCATCTCATCCTCCTTAACTTACTTACTTACTCATGGAGCTGAGCCATTCTGGAGGAGCCGCAAATTCTGCAGCTACTCAAGAATTTCCAAACATTTTATGGAACCCGAAGGTTCATTACCGTGTTCACAAGAGCCTTACACTGGTCCCTATCCTGAGCCAGATCTATCCCATTCTATCTCTCTAAGATCCATTCTAATATTGTCCACCCACCTACGCCTTGGTCTTCCCTGTAGTCTCTTTCCTTCTGGCTTTCTCAAATATCCTATACGCGTTCATCGTCTCCCCCATTCGTGCTACACGACCTGCCCACCTCATCCTCCTTGACTTGATCATTCTAATTATACTTGGCGAAGTGTACAAGTTACGAAGCTCATCAACACGTAATTTTCTCCATCCTCCCGTTACTAACTCCTTGATCCACATATTCTCCTCAGCTCCCTGTTCTTAAAATCTGTTAAAATATTCCGCGTACACAGACCTGCATGTGTTTCTGCATTAATATCTAGCGTTAAAAGTGAAATTATGCTGCTCCTCAATATCCAGTTTCCTCCAGGCTCCGTTGCTTCCACGGAGGACCATCCTGTTCAAACACACACTCAGTCTATGAAGAAGGGTGTCTTCTGGGACGTAACGCTGTGTAAACCGTCAGAAGTTTTAGGACGTTTTGGAGGAACGTACTATCTTCGTCTTTACTGTCGGAGAATAAGAAGAGCAAGCAAACAAACAAACAAACAAACAGAAAACAGTCTGCTTCTTACCGATTACTTACTGCTCACATGCCAAGCCTACTCTTCGACCTAGAACAGCGAAGCAGTGTTTTTCTTCTAAACTTTAATAAACTTCTACACAACTTTATGGTGTCACATCTCTTCATAGTCCCTGTTTTGAGACCCTCAAGCATTGACCTCAATCTATGCTGTTCCTTCAATATGAGGTACCGGGTTTCAAATCCTTACAAAATAACAAGTTTAATTACAGTTTTGCATGGCTAATTCTGTATGTTCTCGTACAGCAGATGAGAAGTCATAAGTTGTGAACCCAATGGCAATAAACACTTTCAGAATTTAATGTTATTTTATTTTCTTCGTGAATGGCGATATTTTCGAAGGATGTATTAGTCTGTTTTTACCGGTTCTCACGGTCTCTTTGCTTGCAGATTTCTTATATATTTTTTCTTCTACCCTGAAGATTGAGGCGATACGTTCCTCCGAAACGTCGGTTAACACCACATATACACGGTGCAAAATCCCAGAAGACTGCTTTCTTCATAGTCACCGCCGTGAAAGCCTCAAATCTTACATACGATGTATTAGCAGTCTCTTAATTACGTAGGATTTGAGGTTCTCACAGCGGTGGTTATGAAGAGTCTTATCTTTTGTATATGACGCTGTATATTCGATTTAAAGTCAACCGGCGTTTCGGAGGTACATGTCGATTCCATTTTCAGTGTCTAAGCATAACCCAAACAACAAACCACCATTAATACCTCCTTCATGCTGATTTCTTTATTGGTTTATTATTCGGCCATGAAGATGAAGGCGATATGTCCCTCCTAAACGTCGGTTGTCTTTTAACGGACTATGCAGCATTATACACCAGAACATATTACTCCCTATATCGTAATTTTCTCTCATTCCTGATTAGGGTAAGTGAATGTACACTTAATATTTTTCTGTGTTCACTTCCAGACTATTTCCTTACTAGCGTCTAACAGAGATTCTATCTTTCTCTCTTTGGTACGTCTGTGTATATGTTCTGCCAATATAGTAAAATCTCCATAGACCAGAATCTGGTGGGTCAAATTCAGGTTCAATCCCTCCCGGATTTATGGGCTTTCCTAATGGTTTATTCTAAAGTAAAGTTAAAACTCAATTGCTTCAAAGGATTTTTTTTTCCTTGGCACTACAGCCCCGGTGGGCCTAGGCCTACCTCCATGAACTTCTCCGTTCACTTCGGTTTTTCTATATCTTACACATTCGATAGGACTCCTTGGGCGGGTGATCAGCTCTTCGCAAGGCCTCTACCTGTACACAAACACAGTAAAACGCACACACACAAACTAAACAACAATGCTCTGAGTGGGATTCGAAACCACGATCCCGGTTTCCAAGGGAGCGAAGGCAGTACATGCCTTCCACCGCTCGGCTACCGTGACCGGCGCTTCAAAGGATGCTAGTATATAAATCAATGATACATGTGTATAATTCTTCTATCCTTACTGAATCATGGCTGAATTGAGATCTAGTCTATAACCTGTGGGTGTAGAGTCCCATTATTCTACCTTTTTCCCCCACTGTATCAGGCAAAAGGAGACTATACCATCACTGGTCTATATCTGCACCGAAGATCCCCTATAATTTCTCGATGATTGGGATTTTAGACTTTGTCCATCGCCCTGTATTTTATAGAACACTACAGAACACACCATTTCGGAAAAGAGATCTGTTTCCGTCCTCAGGTGAATGGGTAGGAGACACCTACTCTGTTTTATCGTTTGGAAAGAGCTAGGTCTACAAGTATTGATTGAAGTTAGCACTTTCTAAGAGAACCACACAGCAGATGTCTCCCTCTCCTCACCTGAGGACGGAAACAGATGCAGCTTCCGAATACTTGTGTTCTCTGGTGTTCTTTAGAATAGCGGGCGACGGGCAAAGTCTAAAATCCCAATAATTCCAAGTGCCATACAACATTGTCAGAACCCTTTAGAATTTACCCTGTAATTTCTTTAACTTTACAAGTACTGGTTGATAGCATTACGTTATTTTATTTTCAGGAAGTTGCATTTTCATATATATATAATAAAGCAAATCCTAAATTATTTTTCTATTGATAAGAATAATAGTCTTAAATTCAAAGTCCGTTTAATATTGTGGCGTCCTTGTGCCATGCAAGAACGGATGAACCATAGAAAGAGCTGTTGCTAACTAATATACGCATGCAACCATAGAAGAAAGAGATTATGCAACCCGTTTCTAGACAACTTCTCGCTATACACATTTCCGCTTAGGCGGTGACTTCACACAATAATATAGAGGCTGTGTTTTCTGCGTATGGTCCGTGCCGAGAGGATATAAGATTCAGAAAGATTTCCAAGGTAATACCAGTATAAAAATAGCTATCAGACGTTTTGAAAATGTGGCACAGTTCAGATATTTGAGAACGACTGTAACAAATTAAAACATGATTCAGGAGAAATTAAGAGATGACTGAATTTGGGTAATGCTTACTACAATTCAGTCCAGAGCATTTTGTCTGCTCGTCTTCTGTCCAAATATATTAAAATTAGAATATACAAAAAACTATAATTATGCCTGTGGTTCTGTATGGGTGCGTAACTTGGTCTCTGAGATTAAGAGAGGGCCATAGGGTATTTGTTAAGAGAGTGCTAAGGAGAATATTTGGACCGAAGAGGGATGAAGTGACAGGAGGTTTTAGAAAACTGCATAATAAGGAGCTTCATAACTTGTAAAATTAGAATGATGAGGCCAAGGAGGATGAGATGAGCAGGCATGTAGCACAAGTGAGGGAGAGTAAGAATGCATACAGGATATTGGTGGGAAAGCCGGAAGGGTATGGACCAGTAGGAAGATCAAGACGTAGGTGGGTGGATATTATTAAAACTGAGCTTAGAGATATAAGTTGTGGTGGCATGGACTGGATTGATCTGGCTCAGAATAGGGATCAGAGGAGGGTTCTTGTGAACACGATAATGAACCTTCGGTTCCATAAAATGTTGGGAAATTGTTGAGTAGCTACGTGACTGGCGGCTTTTCAGGAGGGGCCTAGCTCCATGAAGTCAGTTAGTTAGTTATGTGACAGGAAATCTAAATCACTAAAATATTTTGGATTTTCATGCTAATTAAGCATACTCTGCGTTCTATTTACTTATCTATTTACGTCTTAAAGAGTCTCATCTTTATGAGACCTTGTGTATTTTAACACTGCGACAGACAAGCTGTTCAGCAATCCAAACACTTCCTCTGAGAAGTGGGTATGTCTAAATAAAGTAAAGGACCCGTAAATATAAAATTCAAACTTATAGATGATAACCACGACAAGGAGTAAATTTTAGTATTCTGAGTTATCATCAGATTCAGATCAGATTGTGTTCCAAGTATTCATATTTATCAGTATTCCTTTATTTCTCCATGAAATAGGAGTAGATTTTGGACATTCGGACCTACCTCCATGGAACCACGACTTCAGGAGGTAGCGAGTACTCAATCAATAGAACACAAGAATCAGCCATCTCTCGGAATATTCGTGAACCATATTGTGATGTTGCAAACACTGCCGCTATGGAGTGTGATCTGATGGAGGTTTCTCGAACTAAATGCTGGACTGCACGGCCTCAATTCAGCATGAAGTTAAAACAATGCTTCAAACAAAAACTTCCAGACGATGTTATTAAGAGTTGCTCGAGGTCCTCTGATGACTCTCTCGTTCCACTAGCAATTCCCCACTCACCCTCTAGCGACTCCTTCCAACCTTGTAGAACAACCCTCTTCAGAAATCAGATAATGGATTCATATTGACACATCTCCCCCGTCTCTTTTAAAGTTAACTTTGAAGTGAAGGTAAGAGCACTCCGGTTGGTTTCGAATGTAGCATCTTGCATGCTCACTTACAGAACACAAACATCTCTAACGTCGCATAAAATAAATATTCGCAGAGAAGTTTATACACAAGTTCTCAGTTTCTCACAGATTGCCGTGGAGATTTTGAGGCATGAAGAACAGAATTTCGTGCGGTTTCTTTAAAAACTCCAACAGCACTATCAACAATTATGATTATGGCCAATAGCCCTCCTCCATTTTGTTTGCTCAATCCGTCTTCCCGTCTATCCCCAAACATTCTTCTCACATCAGGGACTTAGTTGAAGTTACCTTTGAAATATGGTTTTCCTAAATCCCTTCACCGAGCTGGTTCGTATGATGGCCGAGCTCAGAGTGTGACGGAAAGATTCTAGATACTCAGTTACAACTTTGTCCGAGACAGCGGCTCTCCTGACTGAAATTACTAGTGGTTTTCCTCATTCACTACAGGTAAATGTCAGCATTGTACTCAATTAGACCCGACGGCTTTCTTCCAAATCATTCAACAATCACCTTACTATTCGATTATGTAGTCAATATATTGAGAGCCTCTCTAAATAAACCACATAGAAGAAAAATAATAGTATGAAACACCAATCCCCTTTCAAAGACTGAAATTCTTCTAATTTATATATACAGAACTTCAGTCCATACCTCACAGGAAACACATACAGCTCAGCAAAAAAAAAAAAAANTGTTCAGAAAACAGAAGAAACATACAAATATACTCTATGGGCAGAATAGTGAGTTTCGTTAAATTACAGTTTTCTTTGCTAGTTACAATTGGTAGGATCCGATACAATAGTAAGTATAAGCTAGATTTTAAATTAAGTTTTTAAAAAGTTGTACTACCAAATACAAATATGTCTCTATGTGACGCACCGCACCAACACAAGGATTCACCATAAAGAGAACTTATCCAGACGTCTTTTCTGGGTGAGTACTATACCGTTATTCTTTTTCAATTCACAAATTTCATTAAAAAGATAACTCACCAAAAACAACATTCTTTACGGACCTCGGACCACCACAAACAATACGATACACAATGGCTATTAAAATGAATCCTTCAAGCAGAAATAAACATAAACGCAGTTCAATAACCGGAAGACCCCATCACCAAGAAACCACGTCTCCTAGGAATCTTCTCTTTGCAATGTTTTAATATAATTTTTAAATCTTAATTTAGAATGTAAAGTATATTTGGATTATGTTGGATCTGACCAAATGTAACTACCAGAGAAAGTTATTTATGTTGGCATCAAGGGTAAAATGAAAGCCGTCACTACTTGTGTATGTCCTCAAGAATCACCTGATGATGATCTATTTAGGCCGAAATTATTGTGAATTGACAAAAATATTTGTTTGTGTGGCGCCAACCCCTTAATTATTGTAAGATTTGAGGCTTTCACGGCGGTGACTATGAAGAAAGCAGTCTTCTGGGATTTGGCACCGTGTATATGTGGTGTTAACCGACGTTTCGGAGGAACGTATCGCCCCCATCTTCAGGGTTGANCCGGTAAAGTCTAATATGATGTGCGTCTGAAGGATGGGATTTCTCCTATTTTATTGACAAAAAAAAAAAGTATTTCTCTTAAAATAATATTTAACACGAACCACAAATATCAAATCTGATCGAAATCCGTTTATTTAGAATATAAAACATGCTGACGGACACACATCATGTATTCAACTGTGTGTTATATTCATTCACTCTGTACAGAGCACCTAAGAGGTTTCTGTTAATGTTCCCTGGGATTCTGGATTCGATTAAGTCGCTCTGCAAAACAACTTCTAGAGTTGACTTGAAAAGATTCTGACGATGGTGTATACTGTACTTCTTTTGGCTTATTTTGGACTTCACCCATCGTCTGGTATGTAAAAGACAAAAAGACAAAAAACCACGACGTTTCGGAGACTGGATCTGTCTCCGTCTTCAGGTGGATAGGGAAGGATAAACCTACTCAGTTGGGCCCCTTAGAAAGAGCTAGTCTCAATCACTGGACTCCAGTGATTGAGACTAATCTCCGAAACGTCGTGGTTTTTTGTCTTTTTGTCTTTTACATACCAGACGATGGGTGAAGTCCAAAATAAGCCAAAGGAAATACAACTTCTAGAGTGAGTATTCCTTGCAAAAAAGAAAAAATAGAAATTCCCTCGTCACAAAACTCACCTAAGTTGAGGGCAAAACTCAATGATTTACGACTGTAAAGCAGGAGCATTTTAACTTGGACTGGTATATCCCTGCAGGTGGGCAAGAGTTGGATGTAGAATACCAACATGTTTACAGCATCTCATTTTAACGTAGCATCCAAAGAGTTTGCTTCGTCGGTCCTGAATGCTAATATTTTATGAATGCGGGAAGTAGATTATTCTGAATGCAATAGTTAAAACCTATCTGAGGTAATACATTCCTGAAAGCTTTCTGCTTCGCTTCTTTTCATATATGACACAAATATGGCGCTTCCGTAATACTGTTACGTGCTGTTATGTCGAAGCGTCTGGTATAAAATTAAGGTTTGCTTGCGACATAAATATAACATATACATAATTATTATTGAAAGATGAATACTCGTGCACTGATAATTTTCTTTATCTATGGCACATTCTGTGTTTCTTGTTTTCGTAATTTCGTGAATATTTGGGTTATTAAAATATCCGCACAGTGCTTCAAACAAATTTTTAAAATAAGTAATAAAAGTAAACTTTCCCCTGAAGAAGCATGAAGAAGTGGATTTATACGTCTACGCATTCTTAACCTCGTCACTAGATGGAAGTGAGTGGTCAGTTTTACTCGTCTGCCACTTTAACACGGAGGAAAATAATTGCCCCTGCCGGGAATAGAACTCTATTTTCTCAACCGGCCAGCCATAACCAATGACTATACCGACTGAGCTACAGTAGTAATTATCATATATTCATGTATGTATTCATTTATTTCCTTCTTGGGACGAACTTTTTATTTGTCACAGAACACCAAAGATTCGCACAGTGACCAAGATTCCAATTTTTCACTTGGAAAACTTATTTTATACTACATTTGTAGGCATGTACGTGTGCATGATACATCTCCATATGAAGTTTCTCGTGTGTAACTCGAATTGTCCATTAGTATGAAACAAAAGTTAAATGGTATATAGCTTCTACACAGCCTCCGTTGTTTCCTTTTGCCCAAAATAATAAAGAGAATTTCTGTGAAATACTACTCACCTACTTTACTCTCCCTCAACACGCAGCGCATAGAAAAAGAAGTGTCAAACAATTCTTCTATTGTCGCCCGTGTATTCGTTGTCGCGGGAAAGCGTTNGTAACTCGAATTGTCCATTAGTATGAAACAAAAGTTAAATGGTATACAGCTTCTACACAGCCTCCGTTGTTTCCTTGCTCCCAAAATAATAAAGAGAAGTTCTGGGAAATACTTCTCACCTACTTTCCTCTCCCCCAACACGCAGCTTATAGAAAAAGAAGTGTCAAACAATTCTTCTATTGTCGCCCGTGTATTCGTTGTCGCGGAAAAGCGTTTACCAATCCGTTGCCCAGCAGTGATGAAGGGAACGTACACACACACAGAGCAAGGTGATTTCATACGCCTAATTTTATTGTTTTTAATATAAAGAAAAACGCTAAAAACATTTGGACTTGCCTATGCATATACTAGTATAATAGGATACAGGTCTTGACCTAGCAATTCCATCAACGTGTTTACCGTTGCTGTCTAGGAGTGGCCGTCACTTATATTGCTTGTATTGCTCTCTTTCCGGTCAGATGCTCTGCGCATGCGCTGTTGAGTGTTACTGTTACTGTTCCCGCTTCGGCCTTCCCCTATTTATTAAGCAGGTGTTCAAAAGAGACTCTATTGCCTCAGTCTGCTGCTCTGCCATTCAAGCACCTACACTAAAAACCCGAATCCTCTTCACACCGAAGAGGAGATCCCGTTGCCTAGTAGCGATAGGTGGGGACACACAGATAGGAAGGAGAACGCATAAGTCTATTTTGAGAAAGTAGACTAAGAACTTCACAAAAGTGCTATATGTCCTAGAGATCTGTTGTCATCCATAATTTCAGGACTTCACATTTATTGACTCTGGTGCTGCTCTCACGTCACAGGCTCGTGGCTCATTCGTATTGGCTTTATTGATTGTAGGAAATTAGAAACTACAAGTTTAGAATAGTCTCGATTGGCATAATGTCAGTACCAAATTTCATTAAAATCCGTCAATTGGTTCTCTGGTTTACACATGCCTATATACTGACAGAGGCGTGATAAGCGAGCCCAATATACTTTCACTTCATGAACGTCTTATGAAGAAAGCCGGCGACTAACCTCCTGAACTATGGTACGGCCTAGGAAACACATTCACTCTCCATAACAATAACCAACCGACTAATGCAATTTAGGAAAATAGTTTCTGTTTGCTGTGAGAATAATATGAAAACTTCCTTCCCATGCCTTGGGTCTCAGTTGCCTTGCACCCTCCTCATGTAACGGAGCCTGTTCCTCAAATTAAACACCAATCCTGATCATGTTCCACCGAAAATTGTCATGTGGATACAAGGCAACACGGCGTCACAACCGAATTTTATATAGCGGTAAGGGTCTACCTGATATCATTGCTCAAATTAAGAACTGAACACATCATCATTATTCAATTATTCCCTGCTTATGAGCATTTGTTATGTGTGTTCCGTGAGAGTGAATGATTATGAATGTAAGCAATGCCTGCTGTTGGAAAGGGTAGCGTAGTTCTACTGATTTCAGTGAGATGACGTAACCACCTGGAGTTGCCAAGTGAAACACTGACTAGAGAATTTATTTCAAAGAAGATGAGTGTCGATGACCATATTAACAATGACAACAAATATACCAAGCAGCATACAGCT
Source organism: Cryptotermes secundus (assembly GCF_002891405.2). Lineage (NCBI taxonomy): Eukaryota > Metazoa > Arthropoda > Insecta > Blattodea > Kalotermitidae > Cryptotermes > Cryptotermes secundus. The sequence continues at coordinate 24,308 of NW_019727799.1, read as the reverse complement.
GAGTTAACTTTCAGACCAACATCACCCTTATGAGGCCTAAGGGTCTGAACATTTTCATAGAAGCTGAAGAAGGTGTAACGATATGTTTCAGAAAAGCACAAACACGTTCGAAGTACGGATGAAAAGTAGACAAATGGAACATGAAATTAGACTCGTTCAGAAAGGCGAAAAGGCGGATAGCCTAAGGAACGTCACATGGTTGGTATCGCACAAGAAGAGTAAAGAGCAAATCTTGAGAATTCAGAATGAGAAATCAAATTAAATGGTGAGCAGCAAAGGAGAGATGAGCTTAGTACTTAAAGAGTTTTCATTCCTTACGTATAAAATGTATCCGATGATTTCTATATTTTACCCACCATAAAGAACATGCCTTATTATCCTACAGTTTAATTATGCCTTCAATAGCTTTAGCTTATGTAGCAACGAATGACAGGTTGATATGGGAGTAAATAATTCTGAAGTATATGGAAGAAGTGGTCGTATTCTTGTCTGAGGTGCATAGAGGCTCTGAGGAGAAACATAAGAAAAAGTTTCAGGGCCAAAATTTGAACCTTAGATTTCGAAGCATAAGCCTTTCCTAGTGGATTGTGACTTTCGGTTCTTATATCTGTTATTTAACAGAGCTGCACATGTAAGAAATAGACACCTTCTTTTCTTTTGATACATTGGATTTAATTGTTTCTTCTGTAAGAGAGAAGTAAAAGTAATTAATAAATTTAGGGTTTGAATAAAAGTTGCAAGTACGTCTTATAAACATTGTCACGTAACTTCGAACAAGGCCCCGCATTCCTAGTCAAATCCCGCACATAGATTGTGGTGGGAGGAGTTTCTTAACACTCCTTCTTCCACTTTCACAGACCCTAGAACCCACGCCCTTGTCTTAAATTGTTCTTCTGCTCATTCAAGGTTACTCTTGGCCTTGTTCGAAGTTACGTGACACTTGCTATAACACTTTATAGCACAATAGCTTAGTACGTGCGTCAACGGATTTAATATTCAGAATTTATATTATGCCCACACAATATATTTGTGTGTTTGCATGATTCCCAGAATAAAGAGTGATTATTTCTCCAAACCACATTAACCATTTAGTCTTTGTCATGGAGAGACGGTGTGTTTTCTGAGTTGCAGATAGTCAATTCTGAAACATTATGTACACGAAGTTAAGTATCGTAATGGTAAATAACATTTAATTACAATTTTAATTTCCAGAATCTATTACCGTCACAACAAACATAACAGCTTCGCCCATGTTTGTCTGGTTGCCTGTCTTTGCACACGTGACGCATCCGAACGCTGTAATTATAGTAATTAATATTTTTTTTTTGCTGTCATGGTTGAGCAAAATGCAGGATATTTAGATAACTAATATACTCTTGTTGATAAATTTTCTGATGGAAACAAGGACAAAGTCGGTTCACATTTTATACTAGATCAAATATAATTAGTTACTTCTCATTTCATAGGAAAAATGCAAGAGTTATATATTTGTCCTCCATTTCGCTAACTACGAACTATTTTTAAACGAAATCCTATGAAAAACTTTTCGTTGCTCTGGAATGCAGTACGGGTATATATCGAGACAATCTCTGGGGGCGCCGTGGAAAGAAGAGATCCAGTCAAAATATTCTCGTGTGTATTTGAATCACGTAACGAAATCAGATTGAAATCTTGGCGATACGTTAAGTTCGATACAGGGAACAGAAAACAAATCCCACCAGTAGACGTAGGCGACATGGTAAGGGAAAGGACCTCACAGGACTAGGGGAGAAGGAGTCGTGCAGGGGACATGGGGGAGAAGGCAGGGGCACCTGATTTACATGCACTACGATCCTCATACTCCAAAGAAACAGAAGTAAAAGAAAAGAGCTATATAAATTTGTAAATTCAGAAGACGAAGGTATCTATTTCTAATTCTAGAGAGAAATATTGGTGATAGATTTTAATTCATATCAAGCTGGAGGAGTTTATATAGAGGATCTGGGATTGAATTTCTTACCGTATTAGAACTGTAGGGAACATCGTTAGGAATTTGGTGACTTTGAATCCGTAAAATTAATATAATACGCCTAGGAATGAGTAGACCCATAGATGACAACAAAGTATCTAAAATCAGAAGTGACAAAAATGAGGAAACTAAACAGAATTATGTTTCAGAAAGTACTAAATGAACGGTATAGCGCAAAACTGCTGCATCTTAACGCATTAAGAAATTTCTGTTACATAATTACGAGCTAATTGAAGCAAAACAGCCGCCATGGCATCAGGCTTAATTAAATACAGGGACATCTCTCTCTTGTTCAGCTTTACCTCTTGAAACATAACGGCTCAAGAGACTTACAGATCATTAGACTACATTATTTCCTCACTGCCCATCGGAGGGTGCAGTTACGTTGTCAACTCATGTACAATATCGCTGATCACTGAGAAACGTCAACTACAAACTGTACAGAAATGCTTTAGTCACTCATAGGCTGAATTAGCTTGTAAGTGTACACAGATGTGTGATTCATATCAGATTATGAACTCGCAGTTCAAAATATGCTTCATCGTATAGGATTTGAGGTTCGGTTCTCACAGCGGTGATTATGAACAGTTCTATCTTCTGAGATATAACACCACATAGTCAGTTGAACGTGTTCTCTGTCCCTCCGAAACATCGGTTGAACTTCAATTAACTGAACGGTGTTATACAGCTCTTCGTGCGCTATCACGGTTTATCTCAGCCCCTCCAAGATAATGACGTGATAGTATCGTAACTCCGAAAGGCGATTGCCAATATCCTCTCATTTATTTTCTTATTTATCCTTATTACATCATCAACTTATCGACATATTTGTCGACACTTATTCAATCAACGTCTGTCTAATAAGCAGTCACATGACCATATCCAAAAATGAGAAGATAGGCATGGCAGGATTCACTATAACTTCTTGTTTTAAAGGATCTTACCTTCTAGGATATAATATAGTGTAGCCTGCCGAAATTAAACCGACGTTTCGGAGCAACATATCACCTCTATCATGAGGGTTTACAACTAAGCCAAGCAAGTAACAAGCATAAAGCGGAGATGATGATTTCTTGTTTCGCTTAATCTTCAACTCCGAAATTGAAGCCAAATGTTTCTTCCGAAACGTCAGTTTAGTTTGAACTGACTACACAGTATTACATCTTAGAAGATGAAATCTTTATAACCACCGCTGTGAGAACGTCATATCATACAAAACAATCATTTTCTTTCGACAGTAGTGAAATACAGGAGGCGACAATGGGTCAGCAGCGTATTCCTGAAGAGAGAGTCAAGTGATACATAAAGAGATTTGGTGAGGAAAACTTTTTTTAGAACTCTTACTGGAAGAAGTTGGAGACAGTGGGACAAGGCTAATACATGGGACAGAGGAAAGTGTAGTATGTAAGAGGGATAATGGAATTAGTTCAGGCTAGTGCCCAATGGCAGGCTTTCGTATTGTTGATATTAAAGATTCGAGTTATGTTAGTAGATGGTTGGTTACATAGATGTCAGTGTCCCTCATCCATTACCGAGAGAACCAGGAAAACTAGATGTTAAGTGATTGCGGCTTATAATTTAGTAGCAACACTGAGCACTGTTGGTTGACTTTCTTAAGGCAGTGACTGCGAACATGGTCTCATGGGTTGTATCGATCTATTGTTGGAGAAGGCCCAGTGTTTTAGAGAAACACATAATCTCCATCTTCAGGAACAAACATTGAAAAGATATGTTCCCTCGAAATGTCTGACTTCCTCCAAAATACTCATATTATGTGTTACAACATAGAGATCCGAATTCTTAATTAGGCTCAGGTGCTTGAATATAGTTAAAAAAATTCAAATATTCGATTAAATGAATTCCTTCCAGAAAGAGGTGAGTGGTTACATTTCTGTAGGTAATATGAAAGAAAATTGGTTCCTGTATTTCGGTTTTGTTTCATACTCGTATATATATATATATTGTGACACGCTGACCCATTGACAGGAAACGACTCAGCAAACACATTCCGCGGCAACGAATACGCAACAATAGAGGATATCTGTTGCTAGGCAATGGATGTGTTTTCTTTGTGGTCCAATCCAAGGCTATATAATGAGAAGCCAACAATAACTGATAGTTCTTAATGACCGTCAGTCGCAATGTGACCTTGACTTAACTGACACTTCTGTTCAGATTTAGAAAATATTAACAGTAGCAGACAGATCCTGTCCAAGCCATATAACAGAGATAAGAATTGAGAGAGAAAACCAAAAACAGTGAACACACAGCACATTTAAATAATAATAATAATTTTATGTGGGTTTGGAACTTGGTCTCATACAAAAGAAAGAACAATTTGGGCCTTGGCCTACCTCCATGAAACTCTCCGATTCACTTCGGTTTACTGGATCTTAGACATTCGGTAGGAATCCTTGGGCGGGTGATCAGATTGTCGCAAGGCCTCTACCTGTACACAAACAGAGAAAAAAATTATGCACACACATGAACACTAAGCATCTATGTCCTGAGTGGGATCTCACGGTCCCGGCTTCCGAGCGAGCGAAGACAGTGCATGCATTAGACCGCTCGGCTACCGTGACCGGCAACAAAACTATTAACATCTAGTTATTTCATTAGAGTTAAGAATGCAACCCTGAATTTCTCAAAATGAGACGAAAAATTCCTGTAACAGCAGACTGGTAAGATGTCGGACAATGTTGTGGAGTAACAGATCATTTTGTAAGTGAAGAGACAATGCATCGCATTCACAGCGCCCAGTTTAACTTGACAGGAAATAAGATTGGATACAAGAATTTTGTTAAACTTCGTAAAATTCGACTTCGAAATAGGACTCGAGTCCAGGTACTGACACGTGACTAACAACAGAATCATTCAGATCATTCGTAGATATATATACTCGTACATACTGCGGAGTTAAAGGAATAGAACTTGCAGAGATAAAACTAAAGTACTAATACGTCAACAACAATTAAACTGGGAAGGTGGCAGTAGTAGTAATAGTAGTAGTGGTAGTAGTAGTAGCAGTAGCAGTAACTAATAATAGCATTGGCAGCAGCTACAGTAATAGTAGTAGGAGCAATAATAGTAAATGTAGTAGTAGTAGTAGTAGAAATAATAACAGTAGCAGTAGCAACAGCTGTATTTGTAGTAGTAGTAGCAGCAGCAGCAGTAGTAGTAGTAATGGCGGCACATATTATATAATGTATTGTACGAGATCCTGCCTACAACTGTCCCTGACGTAACTTGCAAAAATGGTTAAAATTGGGAGGCTGAACTTATAATATATAAAAAGGTAAAGCTATTCCTGTAACAGGGCATGAAGGCCCATAGAGATGTGAGACGGCGAGGTTTCCATATTTGCTCTAGACAATCGGCTCACAGATGGCGGTAAGGTTGTCAGCCTTACGCGCCGGATGCCCTTTACCCCAGGAAGATTCCTGGTATTTATTTCTGTTAGAGGCTGAGTCGACCCCAGGGGTATAGTGCGGCTGGAAAGTTTAAGTAAATTTAAAAGAAAATCCACTTCATCGTGACTCGAAACCGCGACCTTCCGTGTTGTAGCATAGTGCCTCAACCAACTACGTTACCGCGTGCCACGGATTTAGAATATATTAATAAATAAATCAGTTAAAATAAAACAATTATATTATAGAAAGTCTACTTCAAATGCTTCAATGTAAATTGATCAATCGATGAAATATAAATTAACAATTTGAAGAATAATTTGTGGTAAATAATACATAAAATTAATGTTGTACCTCATAAGAAATATCTTGTCTCAACTACAAGGAGCACCGGTTAATGTTGTTCGCGGAAAATATTGCAGTTTAATGTGACAGCCATATGAAACACAGAAATGCAAATCTGCTGACAGAGTGGAGATTTTTACTATTTTAAAACAGACAGTACATGTAGTAAGCCCTGGGCTTTAAAGACTTCTTAGGTACATAGAGTTCACTACCATATGTACCTCTTATATGAATCTGAGCGGGATTAATTCAGAAAAAGGACGGTCACAATTCAGGAGATACGAGTATGAGCTGTTCGCTCGATCTGAAGATTAACATGCACAAGGCTTCACCAGGGCTCAAAGTGACATGGATTATAACAGACACAGCTCCTCTTAGAGGATCATCAAATTAACTGTCAAACCTCCGAGATTTGCAGATATGTTTAAAAGGACGGTTAATAACGTGAAACAATGTTATAAGCCCTAAACCGGCGTTTCTCGCTGGTCACCGTTGTGTGATCCAAAGCTGCAGTTCAAATATCGTCAGTTTCCTGCAGTAAAGCTTCACTGTAAGAGCGTTCTGTCGCAATTAACTTATGCTTATTAGAAATGTGTTAACAAGCACATCTAAATTCCAGTGGAACAACTAAGGTAATAGACTTTAATAACTATTACAAGTCTATAGCGATAAGATGCAGTGAATATCACTCTTACAGTATAACACACCAAGAGAGAATTTGAATTTATTTTCTTCGGTGAATGACTACAAATGTCAAACCTACATCTGTAACAAGCCATGGTGACTTATTCATGGCGGTATAACATTATATTGTTGTTTTGCTTAAAATATCACAAATTCAGGGAAACTTGCATTATGGTACGTTATAATCGTCCTATCCTGCGTGGGATCAGTACCATCACTAATATGTACTCTTTGATCCTGAAGATGGAATCAGTATTCATCTACGAAATATCTGTAAATGTATATCGGACTACATGGCATTACATTCCAAAAGACTGTACTCTTCATAACCACCGCTGTGAGAAACTGAAATTCAACAACTTCAGGTTAGTTACAATCCTTCTTTTCTTCCTTCTATATACAATCAGGTAAAGGTAAGGCAAGCCGGTCACGGTAGCCAAGCGGTCTAAGGCATATACTGTCTTCGCTCGCTTGGAAACCGGGATCGTGGGTTCGAATCCCACTCAGGGCATTGATGTTTAGTTTGTGTGTGTGTGTGCGTTTTTCTGTGTTTGTGTACAGGTAGAGGCCTTGCGACGAGCTGATCACCCGCCCAAGGTCCTACCGAATGTCTAAGATCTAGAAAAACCGAAGTGAACGGAGAAGTTCATGGAGGTAGGCCTAGGCCCACTGGGGCTGTAGTGCCAAGGAAAAAAATTATCTCTGTGCTTAACTAATTAAGCACTATGCCATGAAGGAGCATAGGGGAGTGGATGTATAGATCCACACTTTCTTCACCTCGGCAGTAGCTTGAGTTGTATCTATGTACAGTCTTTTGACAGAAATAACCAGCATTGATAATATTTTGATTTCTTCGTTTTTATGTTGTTTAATGACGATTTTCATCTTCAGAGATCATACAAAGCTAAAATGATTTGAAATTATTATTATGAATTATATGGTTTTAATGAGTCGGAATGGTATGGTTGCGGTCTCTTTCCAGTCAGTATGCCAGCATTCACCGGTGAGGCTGAAAAACCACAAAAAGTCTCCGTGTGTTTGTCCGGGAACTGGACCGCGGACCTCATGATCTGCACTGCCCCATATATCTGGAATGTAATCATAACTTAATATGTGACTTACTACACCTTTAATTTCATCACCGAAGTATCTAAACTTCAGATTTAAATCACATCAGAAGGAAGTAATGAATTTCTTATTCATATGTTTCGTTCTGCTTTCAGAATGCCTTACGTGCGCAAAGTACGAGTATCAGATACGCTCATGACGTGTTAATGGACAAAGCTTCAACAAAGTTATTAAAAGTCTTTTGTTCAGGGATAACCTCACAAAAATAAAAAGGATTTTGTGTGGGTCGTTGCAAAATATTCACAGCTTCCTTCAGAGGAAAAAAAAAAGTTACTGGACTTAATTCAGTGAACAGGATTATAAGATTTTGAGAAGCGAATTTGGTGAGAATGGAGCAACGTGGAAAGAGCTTATACGATCAACACACACTTTTAAACTTTTCAAAGCTGTGACCCGGAAGGTACTTGGCTGAATCCCCGAGACACCTACTTCAAACTCGGAGTGTAACAGGGGTAGACATATGTGAGAACGCCGAACTCAGAACTTGCTATCCTCTCAAAAGTCAGCGCTTTAAATTCTAAATTCTAACTGAAACATTTAATATATATCATAATTAATATTCCGATCTTAATGAACTATTGTTTTATAAGGGTTCTGTATCTTCTTCAGGCTAAATACAAAACTGTAGCCTCAGATCGGGAGAATGAATGGCATATGAAAACACAGATGTAAAACAGAAAAATAAGTTCTGGGAAGAACTAATCGCCTGTTTTCCTTGATATGACACGGACCGCATAAAAACGACGCGTCAAACATTTCTCTGTTGTTGCGTGTGCATTCGTTGCCGCGGTAATATTTTTAAACAGCCGTTGCCTAGCAACGTTAAAGGATACACATACAGATATACAGACTGATGGGAGGGATTTATGAAGTATGTCGTTGATATTGGCTCAGGTGCCATGGTATACATATCAAGTTAAAAAAATCTGATTCAGGCAGTCAAAAGCTGATGTGGGGGGTACATACTTGTACATATGCAGACAAAACAGTGATTTTATTATTTTTTCAAGATAAGGAAAGTAGGATACAAACCACTTCCGGTTGTACTGTAGAACACAGTTTATCGCTAGTTCATACGTCACCATTATCTGTCCTTTTGTTTCATGCAAGTCAAATTCCTTGGCGAAATTTTTCTGTTTTAAACCACACAGAACGAGCATCCTTTCTCTTTTATCAGAGATACTAACATGGCGGTTCTGCATGATGTAATAGTATGGATACCGACATTTCGTGCAGGCTTGTTACTTAATTCTCTAAAGCAATATAACCTTAACATAAACAGTGTATTACATTTCAAATGAAAGGTAAAAAGAACTATCCCTGTAACAGGCCATGAAGGCCCGTAGGGTTGTGCGACGTCGAGGTTGCCGCGTTTTCTAGAGAGTCGGCTCATAGATGGCGGTAAGGTTATCAGCCTTACGCGCCGGCTGCCCTTTACCCCCAGGAAGATTCCTGGTACTCATTTCTGTTAGAGCTGAGTCGACCCCAGGGCCATAGTGCGGCTGGAAAGATTAGGTAAATTTGAAAAGTCCACCTCGTCGGGACTCGAATTCGCGACCTTTCTGCTTGTAGCATAGTGTCTCAACCAATTATGATACCAAGTGCCTCATTACATTTCAAATATCTTTACATATATTTGTATGGATTTAAATGAGACGTAAATTAAGATATTGTTTCATAACATATAAAAGATAATGTCAAATAATATTTATATTCCGCATAACATACAAACGTCATACTGTAATTTAGTCAATGGTGCCAGTGCTGTGATGGCTACCATACATATTACTCGAGAGAGACTTGTACATACACTGTATGTGGCAAACGTCATTTGATTTTAGCCTCCAACGAACCGTTTGGCACCTGATCTGACATCTCTTAAGACTGAAAGCTTATAAACTCATTGACTGCTGGGAATTGGTCCAGTTGCATACAAACGCAAACTTTTTTGGTTTTCTATTAAGTGTCGTTTATACACATGATGAGAATTGTTTGTTAAATAAGAAGTTGATTTAAATTAGAATCACATGAAAAAGTGAGTTTCTTCCCATTGCCGTAATTTAGGTTTGCTGCTTGACACGGATTCGAACCCGGAACGAAAGACTAGGGCAAGAAAATGCGGAAGTGTTCATGCAGACGAATTATTTGAATTGTTCGGAGTATAACTGGATGAACACCGAAGTTATGTAAACAATCTAAAAACATGAAGAATGCAGTCTTTTGGGATTTGGCACCATGTACATGTGGTGTTAACCGACGTGTCGGAGGAACGTACAACCTTGTACCGGTTCTCACGGTCTCTTCGCCTGCGGATTTCTTATATTTTTCCTTCTACCCTGAAGATGGAGACTATACGTTTCTCCGAAACGTCTGTTAACACCACATATACACGGTGCCAAATCCCAGAAGACTGCTTTCTTCATAGTCACCGCCGTGAAAACCTCAAATCTTACATTTTAAAAACAATTGTATTTTGAAGTTATCACTTATAAAGAGCCGCTTCAGCTCTGTCTGTATAAGAAAGAAATACGAGCTGGATCGTCGGGGTTCGATTCCCGGCAGGGGCAAGGATTTTTTTCTGCTCTACTGCACGCAAATGGGTTCTGAGACCAACCCAGTCTCCTATATAAAAAGTACTAGGGGCTCTTACCCCGGGAATTCAGAGGTCGGGGCGTGAAGCTGATCTGTCACCTTCATCTAGTGCCGAGGTCAAGAATGGTGGAGCTATATTCCACAACCCAACGTCTACTTGGTGTGCTGGCTAATTAATTAAGCACAAGGACATCTTTACAGTTAACTTTATCATTTACAAAAGACAATACATAAACTTCAAGAAGTTCTCTGCCAACTTAGCTGCATATTATTAATATATTATTAATAGTTCCTTGGTGCACGGACCTAAACACCATAATATAGGGTCCTATTCGACTTGTGATTAGAAAGTACAGGAATGTCCCTTTACCACGCAGATGGTTACCCCTGATACTGAACATGCTGTGTTGAATAGGAAGGTAATTTGAATAGTGTAGGCATGTATCTGTGCTACTCGTACAACAGCAGCTCAGCAGACAGAACTGAGCGTCTTTTCAAGTGACATAAGAAGAGCGATCACTTCGCTTGCAAGTATTGACAAGCGTTCAATGGGCAGCTACCGTCCGACCGGTCAGCAGGGGCTGTACCGGATGGAGATTGTTTGCTGAAAAGAGTTTAAAAGCGTATAGAATTAATTCTATAGAAATGGAAGGAAAATCAGTATAGGCCTAGGGGAATTCTTACCAAAGTCAATACGTAAGCGAGGAACAGGTCACGAGAGATGTCCTTGCATTTGTGCTTAAAGAATGGAGCCTGGTCGTTAAATTTATTGAATGCATCGAGCATGCCCGGGCTCTAAATGCGAATATGTATTACACTGTAAGAAAGATTCCCCTACACAATTAAAGGAGCTCCGGCAGCTTCAAGTCTGTGAAGCACGAACGTGTTTCGTATTATTTTATTCGGAAAAGTGCTCCAACTGAAGATATGGGAAGATTAAAATTTGTAGAGTTCGAAAGTGTAATAAAAATCATTACTTATTGTGCATATTTGCGGATTAAAATAGAGCTGAACTCTATAAAGGATGATGTATAAATTAGTTGCCTCTGTCTCATGGAATCCGACGACATGTTTCAATATAATAACTACAAAGTATACTAACACCATAAGAGGTTAAACAGTTCCGTCCAGTGTCACTAGTAAAGATTGTTCTTATTCCAGTCCTTCATCCCTTATATGTTTCGGTCTTTACAGGCCATCCTCAGAAGAACATCAATACAATCGGAAGTCAGTATTACAATGCGATTTTTGAATGTTAAAATATATACATATAATGCTGATAAAATACGATGGATATAAAATCCAATGTTTTAACAACTACAGCGGCTGTCTTAATATGTTAAAATATTTACATTTAGTTTGTTTGAAATTGTCAACCAAGTTGGTTCGTGTCTTTTTTTTATTATTTCTCCTCTTGAAGGGGGCCAAACGTGTACCCCCTTGTAGTTCTTGAGAAGAGGATTCTTTTATGTCGTCCTGTAGGTGTTCATGGCGCGCTGTGTTGTTATACTGAACAAATGAAATACTAACACTCTTTGTATACGAATTTTCCTTCCCACGAATCTCACATCTGAACTGAATATGTCGTGTACGTAGTTGAGTGTTGGAGGAAATATTAAGTCAATCAATGTTAGGGTCTATTTGGTATTGCATTGGTTCATCATTGTGTCAATATTCAAACGCACAGATGTTAAACACGGTGAATTAATCGTAAGAAGATAGGGACTCGCTCTACTGATTGAACCGAACTAACTAGACTTCTTTAAATTGGGGACGGAGTTCAGTATCCGAAACATTGTTTTACGTATAAAAATACGTAAGATGGATAATATCCAAAAAGCCAATAAACTGAGTGAATTGAACTTTTTTTTTATTATCTCCTATACTGAAAATCAGATTGTAAATCTATATGTCAATGTGCTGATTGGTGTACAATTCCAATTAATCTTTGGCCGATTATACTGTCTTCAGGACACGGAACTGAATGGTGTATCTACTGACCCACTATCTATCTGTTTATGGCTGTACAGTCCTCTGTTGGACCTTAGCCGTTTTTTTTTAATTTCTTAATCCTATACACAGTCGGTAGGACCCCTTGGACGGGAGATCAGCCCGTCGCAAGGCCACTACTTGTATGTAGAACAACACAAACAGAATAAAAGCACACGGACATCCATGCCTTGAATGGAATTCGAACCCACGATCCCGGCGTTCGAGCGAGCAAAGACTGTTCCTACCTAATGGCGCGTCCACATTACTCGTGCTCGTATAACTCGCTATTGTCGCGAGTAATGTGGACGACATGAAAAGTCACGAGACAAGCAAATTTAAAATTTTTAATTAAAAAACTATAGCCAATAAATTAAAATACAGCCTATACACACTACGAGTAAATATACGGATCCTAACGCGCCGAAGCCTGGCGAGCAACTGAAGTAGTGTGGACGAAGTAAAAGCCAGACGAGTCTCCCGACGAGCATAAGCCTGGCGAGCACGAGTAATGTGGACGCGCCTTTAGACTGCGCGGCCACTGTTACTGATCCACTGCATATATTAAGTAAAGATTAATGTCATTCTGAATAGCTGAACATGATACTGTAACGGATTTGATCAACGTGTTGCCAGGCAACAACTCTGTAAACAAGGTCAAAAACGCAACAACAGATGACGCTGTGTTCCTTGTCATCCTTGCCATGCCAAATTCTGGTAACGAACCAATGAACTAGCAGTCTGACATGTGACACGTGTTCTCTGCGTGATTAGCACCATGCAGCAGTAGAGAGGCTGTGTTTTCTGTGCGCGGTCCGTGCCGAGAGGATAGAAGAGAATATGAGGAAGGAAATGAACTTCACTTGAGCCCAGAAGAGTTTTTAGTTGAGTTCCTAGGTTCCAGGGTGATTGAACAAGAAATGGCAAAAAGACTTCATAGTGACTTGAAGTGTTAGTTTCTGTGTTGAGATCCGTTGCAAGGAGACGACTAGTGAAGACTGGGAATCCTAGTGCGTGTGCAACGGTGGACTGGAAAGTATGTAAACCAACGATACCGCTGTATGAATTGTAATTAAGAAAGACTGTGACCAAAGTGCCAATAAGTCAAATCATCCGAACTAGAACTCGTCATTTCGTCACGCGTACCACCCCACACGTGATAATACACTTAGGCCTATGACATACTGATTAAAATGACATAGTGTTTCGAGTTTCTGCTAGCCTTGAGGTTGAAATGACGTGTCGATGGAGGTTAATAATAAGGAAATAACGCTAAAAGAGCAGGCCCAGATATGAACTTCTAGGCCAACATAGTCTTCATACTGGTGACATCATGCCCTTTTTCTTCTTCTTAAATATTTTATACAGCAGGCAGCATTGTCTGCTCGGAATTCACTGTTTAATCCTTATCTTAAGTAATAGAATTATTTTTGTAAGCTGTTTAACAATGTTTTCAGTATCGAGACTTTATAGTATCGGATAATAGGATGATACAAGGATGATGATGAATTGGAAAGGAAAGGGAAGGAAGCGATAAGAGTACAATCCCGGCATCTGCCTCAAGTAAGACTTGATTTCTATTTTCATTCATGCATTAGGATTTCCTATGGTCACTCATAATGTGTACGTACGTGTTTCTTTACTTCTTGTCGGCATAGACTTTGGCTATTACCTGTGAGCAAAGAGAATATCTGTAATTCATTCTTTATTCATTCATAACGATTTCACTCGTCTCTTATTCATTCATTTAAGGTAAAGTAACTGGTAAAATTTTTTTTATGACTCTTGCACGGTCAGGTTATAAATAAGTTTGTTTCATGCAGAAAATTGCCCAATTCATAGGGTACAATTGAAATTACTGAACGATAAGGGGGTATATTTCCTGGGCATACTGAATTCTATTTCGAATTCCTCTCAGTCAGCTAACTCAGTATTTAACTCAATTAAGTTTCGAATGTCATTATTGTCCTTGCAGCTAGAGATTTGATTTCAATTTGTGGAACTAGATTCCAAATAACCCTAACCTCGTACAGCAGGTATTATAGTGGACAAACGAAAGCCGCTTCTTCGCGAAACTAATAATACAAGGAAGAGAAATATCACCTTTGTGCAAGATATATAATTTTGTGAACGTAGTAACGGCGTCAACTTTGTGGTAGATGTATTCTACACAAATGGATGTCACTGATTATAAATGGTAAGGAATCTCTAATGCTAGACGCTGCAGACATTTCCAAGCACAATAATGAAGGTGTGTTGTTGAATCCATCTTCCTGTGTAATGGTAGGCGGCGACAAGCAGTCTGCAGAGTGGATTGCACCACACAAACACCTGAGCGAGCAGAAGGTCTTGCTGAGAAATGAATAAACATACAACTTCGTTACACAATAGTCGATGCTTCCACTGGTGGAACACAAATGGCTTACGGTCTCAGTGTGAAAGTCCAACAAAGGACTTGGGGACAGAAGACACAGGCAGGCCAGAAGCAGAAAAATAAGTCACTTTTAAAAGATTCTGTTAGGCGTATAATGCATTTCGTAAGATTGTGTTTTTGCTCGTTGTCCATTGTCTAGTAGGCTACTTCGAAAAAATACGCGTACATTTCGGAGCCTGGTTAAGTTTCAATTTTGTAACGAAATAGTGGGCTTCACACTTCTGCCCGTCAGAAAAAATCGATCTTAAGTACTGGACCTATTTTTCCATTGAAGAAAGTAACAGATGGTTTAGTAAACGCTGTACCTAGTTCGGAATATTAAACTTTGGATAAAACCAAGGAACTCAGTAACACTAAACAACAAACTGCATTCATCAGAAAATTTGATAGTGTAGATCATGTAACAATTTGACGGCGTAGAGGAGCAAGCATTGTGCAGTCTTGAGAAATACGTTGTATTACTGAAGCGAATGGTTGACAAATATTCTGAAAAACCAGAATACTAGCCTCATAAAAGGAACATCAGCCGGTCACGGTAGCCGAGCGGTCTAAGGCATGTACTGTCTTCGCTCGTTTGGAAACCGGGATCGTGGGTTCGAATCCCACTCAGGGCATGGTTGTTTAGTTTGTCTGTGTGTGCGTTTTCTGTGTTTGTGTACAGGTATAGGCCCTACGAAGCTGATGACCCGCCCAAGGAGTCCTACCGAAAGTGTAAAATCTAGATAAACCGAAGTGAACGGAGAAGTTCATGGAGGTTTCTAAGGAATATGTCAACTACATCTTTAGGTTTTAAGATTAATCTAAGTGATACATGAGCATGAATGAAGTGGCAAAGAGAGGGCTCTGCTTTCCGCATTCAGGAACAGAAAGTTCTTACGTACACCTGTCAGGGGAAATACCAATATGGCGGCTGGGATAAAGGTTCTATATTTAATTAAAATATAACAGGCAATTGTACTCTGCAGTAGATCAGTGCAAAGACGGAACTCTTCAAGAATTTGAAAATATAACTGTATATTTAAAAAGCACATTTTAAACAAAGAATTATAAACGACATTCTAACATCCATGCTTACAGATTAGCCACAAGAAAGGACTAGAGAAATGTAATAGGAAAGGAAACGCGTGCTCACAGCACAGCGGCGCGGGAAGGCTAAATTAATTTGACGTATGCTTCAGAATTGTACCGCAATAGAGCGCTGCAGTAAGAGAAAAAACTAACTGAATTTCAACACAACAAACTGGGTGTATGCTCTTTTGGCGTCGTCATCGTCATCTTCATCGTCACCGTCATCATCATCATCATCATCATCATCATCATCATCATCATCATCATCACCATCATTTGAAAGAGCTGAGCTTGTTAGCCTGTTCCGTCCTCAAAAAAGAAAGAGCCATTTTCTCCTGGATTTCCTAGATCAGTCCGGTAATTCAGGTTTTTAGGATTACGAATAACTCGGTTTCCGTTTGAGCAGGTCATCAGCCTGTTGCAAAAACCTGTTTTGGAGGATCGTGTATTATTATTCAGGCTGTCCTTAGAATAGACAGGTTGCTTATCATTGCTAATTAGTCCGGCCTATACGCTACGGAACCCTGGGAATGCGCCCTTAGCAGCTGCTCCTCACCGGGCCAGTGGAGACTAAATCTCCGTAGTCAAACTGTCTCTTGTGAGAGTTCCAAATTTTTATTCGTTGCTTTCTTTGCATTATCTTTAATAGCGGTTTCTTTTTCTTTTTGCTGAGAACGGAAGCATTTCTCATAGTATGGACCTGTTCTGATAAGAATACACGAATAAAGTACTAAGAAATTGTTAGCGTTGAAGGTGGTATTGGAATTAATGTTGTAGTTAATATCTATCCTTATCCAAGAACGTTAAAATATTTTTTCCCTTCTATTTGTAAGTATTTATTAAAATAAACAGAAATATACATTTTAGACTTTTATGTAAATTCGTCCTTACAATTGTCTATAAAGTGAAAATTTTTATGGCTGGACAAGGTTTCGTAAAACCCTTCAAAGATAATTTAATCAAAATAGATTCACTTATCCCTTCTCGAGTTGTTTTATGCGTACAGACGGACAGACCGTTCGACCAAGGTAGAGCCGGATAGACAAAGCGATTTCAATCGTCGATTCACTGGGATGTAAACTTGGCTGAAAACAAGGCGCCATCTAACATTTGGAGCCAACGAGTTTCGTTGCAGGAAATTAAGGCCTGCCTTGAATAGTGAGATTCTTTTAATTAGCTGCATGCAGTCAGTGGATGAAGTGGAATAGACTAATTACGTATGAACGTCTAATTTTGTGATTCTGAATAATTAATCAGATTTTGAATAGACTGGCCTTTACCATGGAATGTTCTATCTAAATTACAGTTTTCACGTTCTTACAGACCCTGCTCCTAAATCCTAAATTTCTTCATGCATTATTTATAATGTACATCAACCCATAATTCCTCTTCCTCGTTATTTTTCACGTGTTGGTATTCAAGCGTTAATAACCGTATCATCCCTGTGAAACACATGGGAAGAGTCAAACTTGTTGAACACTTTTCAAATTAGCGTTAAGAATTTTGAAGCAAGATATTCACTTTTCTAGAAACACTCGGATATTCTATCTGTGACTCTACAGCCCTTTGTTGGGCCTTGGTTTATTAATCTATACACAGTCAGTAAGACATCTTGGACGGGGGATCAGCCCGTCGCAAGGCCGCTACCTACACGCAGAACAACACAAACACAGAATAAACACATACAGACATCCATGCCTCGAGTGGATTGGAACCCACGATCCCAATGTTTGAGAGGGAGGAAACGGTTCTATGCCTTAGACCGCGAGGCCACTGTGATCGGCTGCTTGAATGTTCAGTGAGAAGGAAATTAACATCACGAAACGACCATCAGATTTACTATTGCCAGCAGCAACAGAATCAGAAGCAACAACAACGTCCAGGACGACGACATTTTAACGAATTCGACACTTTCACCTGCTCCAGTGACAAGGATTAAAAAGAAACTTTTTGTAACTTTATCAGTCGCTCCTGCAACGTCTACCCCCCCCCCTCAGTTTATATTGGGTGAGTAACTAAAACTATGGCATTTACTTCTGAAGGATTCTTTTGAAACATTTTCTTCTACAAATACATAAAATGATGTATTGAAAAGTCTAATTGTTATTCCTAGTTCTTTATATAATATCTTCATTATGTTTATGGCCTTTTTTTTCCATTTCGTGCATCCTGTTGTGTTATTATATACAATTCTTTATTGGGGTCCGTCCCATAACGGTCAAGGTGAAGATTAACTTAGCTACATGTTTCGGCTTTTAAAGCCATCATAAGGCAAATACATGATTATAATATTCACACACTATTGACCTGCAATTTCACTGTGATAGTAAAGCTTGATACTTGATAAGAGTTGCACTATAAAATACAAGGTATAAGAATACAATGAATTATAAAATTATTATAAAATGAAAGTTATGGATTAAAATATGGTTAAAAACTCTTCACGTGATATTGCATATCATGAAGTCAGTTTGTTTCAATTTTGCTATATTCCCACGGACATACAGTGGTATATTCTAGACTTGTATACATATAGTAAACTGATTGGAGCCCGTGGTATAGATGTGGTGTTATCTGACATTAATTGTTTGGCCGGTGCCTCATCTTACAATGTATTTTGTCCGTTCTGTTGGGAATACAGATTGCAACTTGAGTTCTAAAAGAGTTTGGTGCATGTATCCAAGTTTCAAGCGAAATAAGACAAATCTACGTTTCTGAGATAAAAGCAAAGTAAAAAGTAAAGGTATCCCTGTAACAGGCCGTGGAGGCCCATAGGGTTGTGAGATGCTGAGGTTCCCAAATTTCGTAGACAATCTGCTCATAGATGGCGGTGAGGTCGTCAGCCCTACGCGCCGTCTGCCCTCTACCCACAAGAATATTCCAAGAATATTCCTGGTACTCATTTCTGTTAGAGGGTGACTCGACCCCAGGGCCATAGTACGGCTGGAAGGATTAGGTCAGTTGAAAAAATCCAATGACCTTATCGTGACTCTGAGATAAAAGTTCTGTCGAGAATATAAAAGGTGCGCCGTTTCTAAACATTACCCTGACGGGATTTTCTAACATTCACTGTCAGTATGGCGCCACCTGATGTCATTTCATGTACGTACTGGCCTGATTGGAAAAAAAAAAAATCGGGTCAGTTTCCGGAGTAGGTTAAGGATCCATAAACAGTTAGAAATTACTGACGTCTTTTAAGTTTGTAACAAATTACGGGTATATAACTGTGATATCAGACTGGAAGCTTTCTTTTCTTTCCAAACACATTGATTAATCTGCAGAGACAATGTGTATATCAGTTTAAAATATTATCATTTTGTAAACGAATCCGGTATATTTTTAAAAAATTTTGCTATATAATATTTTTAAGTCTGCTGTAAATTGGCCGATATATCATCACGTTTTTTTAATTGTGTTTGAAAACACTGAAATTTTGGAAGTCTCTACCACTGGAATTTGTTACTACAGATAACGTCAGCAGAGATAATTTATAATTTTATGTACCCTTTATATCCTAAATAACAATTGAAATAAAACTTTTCCCAGTTACTTCTGTCCATGATTTTTATATACTGCACTTTGGAATAATTTCGGCTATTCGTTTACCTAACAAAATTCCTGCAGTACTTAGCACATATCTTTCACGAATTATGCTGCCAGCTGTAATGACTTCCAATGTTATGGATAATCATAAATGTATTTCCTTCTTTCCCCGAAGAACTTCATTCAATTGAAGACCACGGAACAAGAGATTCGAGAAACCAGATATGTGTACATACTTATACATATGGAAATATCATTAGGCCTAAATATTTATGTTTCAAATCGGAATGCTTTTTAGAGTTATGAGAATTACCTGTCAAGCCACGGTTGAAGGTCCATATGTTTTCATTGGCTTTTAAACACTCCGCAATCAACAAGGTAAACATATAAATATTTTATACGTGTCAATTTATATACAGAAGAAAATAAACAATCCTATTTGACAGACAATGCTTAAGCTTTACTTTATTCCTATGTTCCGTTAAGGGACTTCAATCTAAATTTTAAGAAATTTTATAAAGGATTTCATAACTGGAATATGTTAGTTACCGACGGACCCAGAGGTATTTTTTCTTTCTCTGATTAATTCTCTTTGCTAGGCGAGAGTCTAAAACTAATGTTAGAGGCCAACAGGAGTTCATTATGAAAGCACGAAACCTGTTTTACAGCAGCTAATATTTCTAACATTTCTGCGGTTTGCAGTTCTGCAGTGGAGTAAAGGCGAGGAGCGAAGATTAAGCTGATTGTCAACACTCCTCACTACACGGATGGCCAGGTAAGTACACAGAATCGTTAAACTAATTGCCTATTAGTCCTTCTGCAGGCGCAATCCTAAATAAGGTAACAAGGAAGACAAGACAAGCGTATACAATCAGCGTAATCCGGGTTCAGCTTTGTTTACAAGTTTCTGCGCCACGTTGGTTTTCTGTCTAGCAGGCGACAAATCACGGTCCGTGCATGGGATCACTCATGCTTCTTTTGGGAAGGGGGGGGGAGTGTTTGTTTCAGGACAGTGTCAGTAATTAGGCTGTGCAGCGTGGAATGGTGAGATATACGAATGAACTGGAAAGGATTCATAAGGAAGCGAATGCGGTCAAATAAAAGGTACTGAAGAAAGCGAGGAACCCCTCGAGCATTTTTCTTCTTTTTTCTTCTACTCTGAAGATGGGGGCGATGCGTTCCTCCGAAATGTCGGTTAATACAAAATCTACACGGCACCACATTCAAGAAGATGGCATGCTTCACAATCACCGTCGTGAAAACCTCAAATCTTACAAATAAAAGTACTGTTCTGGCATTTGCCTAAAGGTACTGAGGAAAACCAAGAAATAACTAAATGAAGACAGCTTGAGTCCCTGCTGAGCACCTCCCAAATACAAATCAAGGTCGTTACTATTAGTCCGATCCACTCGGTAACAATCATCCTGACTTTGCTCTTGCACTGGTATGCAATATCTGCTGTCTGGGTAAATTGTAATTTCAAACCTCCGCCAAGACGATTTGTTTATCTTTATAGAACTAGAAATATTAATGACAAGTCTGCATTTGGAAAACATGATTAGCTCCATGGTGAATTGTCTGATTTCCTCCTCTGGACGAATGTAGATTGACAGATTTAACAAGTTTCCTTCAGCCTCTGAAATATATTTTATGCTATTATATTTAACAAAAGTACTTCGTTTTTTAACGACTGATGAATCGGATTTCGAGTCCCGGTAGGGGCAACACTTTTCTCTTCTCCACGTCGTACAGACCGGCTCTGGGGTCCACCCAACCTCATATCCATTGTGTACCGGGAGCACTTTCCCCGGGATTAAAGCGGCAGGGGCGTGAAGCTGACCACTCACTTCCAGCTAGTGCCGAGGTCAAGAAAATGTGGATCTATACATCCACTCCTACATACGCCTTTATGGCGTGGTGCGTAATTAGTTAAGTACAGGGAGAAATTTGTTTCGTCTTTTAAAATAGCAGCTTTGTTATTGAGTTAAATATTTGGAATATTACGACTGTAAAGCCCAAATTTTCAGGAGATCAGAGGAGGAAATTTGTCGATAACGAGAGCAATAAAATTATTTTCTAAACCTTCTTTACTTCCTATTCTCCTTTCTCCCACCTTTCTTTCTGGTAACGTTGATATTCTCTCGGTGTGACAAATGTGCGTGTCAAGACAGTCTGACGGTTAACGACATCTGTCAGGCATCGCGAGAACTGCGTGCGCTGTGAGTGCAGAGTACATGCTGTCAGTCGTAAACAGTAAAATATAAGTAACATTCGAAAAATTATTAAGGGAAGGAGAAGCTTGCCTAAAGAAATATACTGTCACGTACGAGGGGTACGCGTGACGAAAGTAGTGGGTTTCAATTTGATGACCGGATTTATTAACACTTTCGTTTACAAGTTCTCTTAATCACACTCAATTACGATGTATAACGCTATCGCTAATCTACCCACTTCACAAATCACCATGGCCCGCTCCATTCTCCTCCTCGTACTCTATTGGGTTCTTCTGTCCTTACACTCTCAACTGCATTGTAACGCCATTGTCTTTAAGATAACTCATCGACACGGACTTACAGAAAACACATGTCTTGTGATCGCTACGCACTGTTGTTGTGTGGCGTCACCGCCCTTGCGCAAGCTGTGCGGACACAAAGAAAGCACTGCTCCAGTATTGTTGGCTGTATGTGTTACGGGCGTTGCCTAGCAATGGATTTACATGTCACAGTGTATTGTTCATTGCATGGAAAGCTTAAACATAAACAGAAAAAATCACTGTGTTCGAAAACTCATCGTAGAATTACGAGAGGCTTTGTCACTTTATATACGAAAAGACATCGCATAGAGCGTTGTACCTCCACTAAAATGGTTTCACGAGCGGCCACCGTGGGTCATCACGTTGCGTCATTATATTCTCCTACTCCCCAATTTAACATCATGTGATCTTTTAATACGTGTAATCGTCTACCTTGTGACCACCTAGATGTCCTCATGTGACACCGCTTGTTCTTCAAATTTTACGGCTCTGCAAAGAATTACGTTTATACGGCCAAAATGTGAGACACGAATAATATGAAAAGCTGCTAAGTAGGAAACAAGAAAAGTGGTAGAGTGTGTATGGTAAGAGGAGGAATATTAATGTTTCTCATTTTCTAAATACTGGTTCTCGTGCCCTTCGCCCCCACTATTTTTTGGACGTTCTGTTCAATGCATATTACAACGAATTGTAGCTGTGAATCAGTGGGTAGTTTGATCAGATTTTCGTTCGAAATATTAAGAGGTACCTAAGCTGGAAGAGCAGACCTCCGGGTTGAGAATCGAAAGCCAAGAGTATCAAACCTGAGGCATGGTCGCCACGAAGTTTGGTGCCTAATCCAAGAGATGTAAAATAGATAGGATCGGCCTAAATATATAGCAGCAGTGAAGGTTTACCGTGATCAGCAGTTGTGTGTATTTCGAGGAGCCTGCAGGCTGAGATTTAAAGTTTAATTAGAAATCTTATTTTTCTTTTCATGTTGTTGTTTTACGTTTTCTTACCAGGTGATATTCATGAGAATCTCTTGAAACAGGCAACAAGCAGTCTCTTCGTTTCACGCTTCGTAACATAAGAGAGACCTTCATTAGAGGCAAGTAAGGAGGTTAATTTTGAAGCAGACGCAGAGAAAAGTACGCATAATCTTCTGTCTCCTTACCAGAATTCAGTAGTAAGTCATAATTTAAAAATAACAGATACTACCTTGGAGACTGCGGCAATATTCTAATATTTGGTAACAGCAATAACAAATCAGAATATTTAAAACAATTAAAACAGATTATGTTCTCGAAATGCTTCCTACTACACAGTTTAGATTATTGTCTTCAAAAGTGTATATATCTAAGAAAATGGAGATAAAAATATATGAAAGTATAATTTTAACTAATTCTTTTTATGAGTATGAAATTTTGTGCTTCGTACTGAGAATCATGGATTCAGGGTTCTTGAGAACTGAGAGATGAGGAGAATATTCGTCCCTAAAATGGAGAAAGTGCCGGTCACGGTAGCCGAGCGGTCTTAGGCATGTACTGTCTTCACTCGCTTGGAAACCGGGATCGTGGGTTCGAATCCCACTCAGGGCATCGATGTTTAGTTTGTGTGTGTTTTTCTGTGTTTGTGTATAGGTAGAGGCCTTGGAACGAGCTGATCAACCGCCCAAGGAGTCCTACCGAATGTGTAAGATCTAGAAAAACCGAAGTGAAGGGAGAAGTCCATGGAGGTAGGCCTAGGGCCACTGGGGCTGTAGTGCCAAAAAAGAAAATGGAGAAAGTAATAAGAGTCTGAAGAATCACCTATTTTGGAGGGTGTAAAGCTTAACTTTAACACAGCAATGAATCTTCCTGTTCGATAAGATTAGATATCTTGACTGGGTGAGTGACTACTTGTGACAACTCTGCGGAGTTAATTATTGGCTGCTGTAATGTTTTGCATGCCGATCACGGTTGTCGCGCGGTCTAAGGCATGAAGTGTCTTCGCCAGCTCAAACACTGGGATCGTGGGTTCGAATCCCACTCGAGGAGTTGATGTCTGTGTACGTTTTTTCTATGTTTGTGCTTCCTGTGTGCAAGTAGTGGCCTTGCGACTGGCTTATGCCCCGTCCAGTATGTCCTACCAAATGTGTAAAAAGATTAAGAAACAGACAAATTGCCAAGGTCCAACAAAAAGGCCTTAGAGCCATAGATAGCTCGATAGATAATGCTGTGCATTGTGCGACTTAATTAATAAACATTCCACACGTGTTAGGTTCATTTTTTTACTGACACTAGAGCCCCCTTGGGCCCCGGCCTCTGATTTTTCAGTTTAATAATTATTTTAGACGGTAGGACTCCTTGGGCGAGCGAAGAGCTCGTCTCAAGGCCCCTATCTAAACAAAGGACAACAAAATCACAGAATAAACACATACACACACACCAAACATCCATGTCTTCTGTGGAATTCGAACCCACGAACCAGGCTTCCGAGCGAGCGAAGACAGTACTTGCCTGAAACTGCTCGGCTGCCGTGACCGGCATATTAATATCATACATTGAAAAATTTCATGTTTCATAAACATATCTGCAATCAGATTTACTAACCGGA
>NW_019727798.1:0-2634 GCF_002891405.2 Cryptotermes secundus | reverse complement strand
CACAATTCGAGCATGGTCAATGTTCAAAGACGACACGGGAAAGTAAACAAGCCTCTTTGTATTTCCGAGAATAATATGTTCATGAAAGGAGTTGATAGGGCCTACCAGTTCTTGGCCTATTATTCCAGTAAAATGGACGAAGAAAGTTGCACTGTGGCTTATAAACTATGCAATTTTCAATTCATTTACGGTTTTCAAAAAGGTGAACAGAAATTCNAAGCATTTCTGTTGAAACTGGCAAAAGCTTGGGCTACTGACGTCACGGTGGCGGCAGTACCTCTGTCAGACACAGACGTAGTGCAGCCGGGGCGATCTGTTCGCACCCGCCGGAGGCCTCAAGTAGACCCCCCTGGCCGACTCTTGGGTGATATGCGGAAACATATTCTCCTGAAAATTGTGAAGAGAATATTGCAAGAAGAAACACCCTTCTAGGCAGTGCTGTGTGTGCGCAGAGCACAAGAAGAAGAGTAGAACTGCCTAAATGTGCAATTTCTTCATAATGCCTCTTCACAAAGGGGAATGTTTCCAGAGATATCACACACGCAAGCACTTCTAGGAGCTCTGTTAAGTGTTCTCCAAAAATTTCAGTTCATAAAATTAATTAGGAGATTTTATATTAATTTTTAAAGTGAACAGTGCACAAGTTAGGGTAGTAGGTTTAAAAACGCCAGTCCCCAGGGTGATTTAAATGTTTAAACCACCGGTCCACAATGTGTTAGGATGTGTTCCCGATGCCACTTCCTCACTATTGCTCTCTACACCTTTTACACATTCTTTGTATCTAATGTTCAGTCACCTTTCTGCCTGACAGACCAACAAAAAAATCTGTCATGACAACCAATCACCTGACAGCAGGTACAGGGACAACTCAAATGGTGTCAGGTATATTAAATTTACTTCAAACAAAAGGAAACAGGTAACCCATGTCTATATTCAGTCACACATTTTCACAATTCTTTAGAGAATCATTAGTTATCCTCTTACAAATCCTCAACATAATGACACCTCTATGTTACTACATGGATACAGACTGCATGGGAGACAGAAAACAATGGATAAACTTCAGCATTTATAGATCCTGGGAACTCCATGATGTAGTACCAAAGCACTGCTTCGTGGATGCGACAGACAAAGAAAATGTGAAGAATTTTTCCTGTAGAGAATTTACCACAAACATTCAGTTTATACAGTATTTCATTTCATCTATATTAGAACTGATCAAAAGAAAATGAGACTGGTACATCACAAGCAACATTCTACAAACTACGGTTGCCTGGACACATTACAGGAAAAAGATACCTTCAGAATCTAGTCAACAGCGCACTGGAGCTGTTTCATGTTTGCAGACAGACAAGCAGCATTTCTGCACATTTCTGTCATCTGCCTAACAGTCCACACAAAGCTCACCTCTAGTTCGGCCTTTATTTCTGGAAAAGTTATTGGGACAGGATCCTCTTCCTCTTCTGCATCTGAGACTGCCTCAGCTTTTACATTCATGGCCTGATTGACATCATGAGGTGTTGGGTATGTCTCACCATGTGGAACCACTAAAGCATTCTCCAAATTTGTACAATTCTGTAAAAACCATCACATCCTTCTCAGAAATGGATGCACAACACCCTACATTAACCAGTGTATGCTCTCCTTGCTTTGGCTGTTTTTAATAACATCTAACTCATAAGAGCTGTTCTGTACAGATGTTCTTCTCTACAGCTCTCATGATCACTAGAAAGTACTCAGTGAGCTTCCCGAGGAACTAACAGTCACTGCAACAGTACAGAAAATATCTCCTTTTTTGGTACCTAAAAACATCATAATGAAGAGCTCCACAACTTGTAACCTTCATTCACCAAGCATAATTATATGATAAAGTCCAGAAGGTTGAGATGGGCAGCTCATTTAGCAAGCATGGGGGTGAAGAGGAATGCATACAGGATATGTTGACAAAGCCAGAAAGGGCTCATTACTGTGATCACACATGCACATCATGACTCTGTATACTAAGGCAAACAGACACAGCACAAACCCTTCCAAATTATTTATTTCAAATCTATCTTAATAGCATCTCCCCATCCACACTTAGGTCTCCCAAGTTGTCTGCTTCTCTCAGGTTTTCCCTTCAAAACTTTGTATGCATTTCTCACTGTTGCATGTGCACTACATGACTTACCCACATCTCTCTCCTTGAACTCATTGCTCTCCTAAATAATATCCCAAACCATTATCACCCAAGTGTATGAAACTCTCAACGTGGATCATGCAAACAAACAGAAGTGTTTCACAAAATATTTAGTTACTTTGGCCAACACAACTGACATACAATACAATTCATATCTGTGCACACAAGCACGAAACACTCAGAATTCATTCGCTTACATCAGGAAACTTTTCTTCAGCTCTATACAGTAGAATTTTTGCCACTCTTGTTGCAAGAGAATGCAGAATCTTTTGGAACCTTGAAACCTGTTCATCACAAGATAAATATCTTGTTGGTTCATTGGAATTAGCTCACAAGAGTCCTAGTAACTTATTGGTTCTAACAATACCACTAACAACCTGCGAAGAGTTCTGTAACGCCCTAAGGATTTGTGCTGCTATAGAATTTCTCTCAGATACAGTTCTGTTTATGCAAAA
>NW_019727797.1:298371-299846 GCF_002891405.2 Cryptotermes secundus | reverse complement strand
CAGCGCACTCATGCTTGATACTTCTGCAAACAGCCCATCTTGTGCTGTGTCAAGCTTTGGTTTGTCATCCTTTTCTGCTAGGAGGAGTGCAGTCGTCTCGATGGTTTCCTTCTTAACAGAGGATTGGAGCTGGCTGGAGGCGCAATTTGTCTCCGTACAGTTTGCATGAAGATTGCGCTTTGAATTCGCTGACTTCTGTTCTACTTGTGTCTGTGTGCGTTCCTGATGATTGGAACAAGCCTCTGTCTTTATCTGATCCGCTTTGATAGGAGCATCGTTCAGTCCAGCTTCTATTGCCCCTTGTTCCTCTGCATTTGGGTTCTCTTCCAAGTCAACCAAGATGTTACAATTTGGCCTTAGGCTTAACTGTGGTTTTTCTCGCAGCCTGTAGCTTGTTAGCTTATCCTTCAGTTTTATTATATATGTTAGCTTCTTGTAGAGTTTATCCTCTAGTTTGCGTATTTTATCAGCTGCTTCTGCAGACTGAAAACTGTTATCATTAAAATCAATAATATCTACACTAGCCTGTGTTGCTGTACTTACAGTCTTCACAGAGCTCGAAACCACCGTATTATATATATTGAAAAATGATCAATTTTAACCTGTAGCCGTTCTATTTGGTCCTTCTGTTTTTCTACTATTGTTTCGAGTTTCTTCACCTTCTCATCAGCTGGTATCAAATGATCGGTGGAGATTTTCAGTGCTTTTAACTTCACCTCCAAATCCTGGGTCAGTATTAATTTAGCCTCCTTAAGACTTAACAAACAGTTCATCAGACAACAAGCAGCTAACCGTAAACATCAAGAAAGCCTATGATTCTGTTAGGAGGGAAATATAGTATAGTATTCTCATACAACTTGGTGTACCCATGAACAGGTTAGGCGGATTATAAAGTCTTTAAACGAAACGTATAGTTAAATCCATATAGGTTAACATTTGTGTGATGATTTTCCAATCAAGAACGGTCTAAAGCAAGGTGATACTTGATGACCACTGATTTTCAACTTCGTTCAGAATATGCCATTAGGATTGACCAGGAAAACCAGGTGGGACGTTTCGTTTAAACAAATTTTAATCCGCATAAATAGTTCATGGGTACCCAAAACTCTTTGAGAATACTATACTACACTTCCCTCTTAACTGAATCATAGGCTTTCTTGAAGTCTAGGAATAGCTGCTTGTCAGTCGAAAGGCACACTGAAGTTCCTCACTAGTCACATGTATACGTGTAATTAAATTTATACAAGAATATTGAATAAAATTGTGCATGAAATTTATAACAGTGATATGCCACTATAATTACTACAGACAACTTCATTGCCCTTCCTGTAAATTGTTACTATAATAGACTCGTTCTACTGACCAGGCCATACTACCTTATTCCAAATAGAAATAATGAAGTCTGACGGTCATGTGAAAAACGTGAGCCACGACACATGTATTACACGAATGTTAGTGTGTGTGTGAGGTTCGTT
>NW_019727797.1:293195-294941 GCF_002891405.2 Cryptotermes secundus | reverse complement strand
ATATATAGTAAAACTGAAGAATAAGCTAACATGCTACAGGCTGCGAGAAAAATCACATTTAAGACACATGCCGAATTGTAACATTTTGGCTGACTTGGAAGAGAACTCAAATGCAGAGGCACAATGGGCAATAGAAGCTGGCCTTAACGATGCTCCTATCAAAAAGGATCAGATAAAGACAGAGGCTTCTTTCAATAATAAGGAACACCCACAGCCACATGTTGAACAGATTTCAGCGAATTCAAAGCCCATTCCTCACGCAAACAGTACAGAGACCAATTGCGCCTCCAGCCAGCTCCAATCCTCTGTTAAGAAGGAAACCAGCGAGACGACTGCACTCCTCCCAGCAGAAAAGGATGACAAACCGAAGCTTGACACTGCACAAGATGGGCTGTTTGCAGAAGTATCAAGCATGAGTGCGCTGTGGAAGTCTGTAAGGGAATTGAAGAAAACCTATTATGAGTAGTCAGATTTGGGATCTGCACCTCCTACCGAAGCCGACAGTGCACTTCCGCCAAACGAAGTGTCGCCGCCTCCGACAGCAGAGGGAACGCAGTCTGACACTCGAGAAGAAGAAACGAAGGAAAGAGCGCCGCTAAACTCACTCTGTAAACTGAATAGATTATCAAGTGTGTTACTCTTACTTGTACTTAAGAATCATAAATGTTAAATAAATCAATTTTTCATTCCAGAACCCGTGTGTGATGTGAATAAC
This sequence comes from Cryptotermes secundus, assembly GCF_002891405.2. NCBI lineage: Eukaryota > Metazoa > Arthropoda > Insecta > Blattodea > Kalotermitidae > Cryptotermes > Cryptotermes secundus. The sequence goes on along the minus strand of NW_019727797.1, from coordinate 294,226 downwards.
GCACCCTTGAAAAAGTTTAATATATTGTCTGCTTTTTTCCCTTCACTTGTTTTTCTCTTTGCTAAGTCTTTGAAATCCAATCTCAGCTGCTGTTATTTTATTCTTATAATATCTGCCTTTGTTCATGTCTGTCCAAATGAGCATTTATGGGTTCCAAATGGGCATGTAGTATATTTTACATAAACACCCTTTCCATATCTTTGACATTTCACTAGATGATGGACTAATTGACCCGACTAACCAAAATCAGATAGTGAAATTCCCAAGCCCAGGAAAAACCAATGTAATTTTAAGGCGGCAGGGGGAGCGCATCGAACAGAGGGTCGTTGAGAAAAATAATATAAAGAAATTTGATTCTGACGATATTGAAGTCGAGGAAAGAGTTTCGGAGTGTTTTAATGGGAGCTCTGTTCTACGCATTCCCTGTAAAGTAAATAAAATGTGACCACTTTTTGCGTATCCAGATCAAGTGGCATGACCGAAATTGTTGTGGTAAAAGCAGGAAGAGCAAACTGTGTTGTTAGTCATGCAGCAGTAACTAGTACGTGTAGATTAAACGGCTCACAAAGAACTTTATTTTCATTTGTAGACCGTTTTGGAAGTGGTCTGTTGTTTCACCTAGAACACTTGGATGAAATTTTGTAAATCCATACGTTTGTGAAACCTGAGCGACCTAATCAGCAGAGAAACAAAATCTAAAGGAAATGACGCCCTCTGCAAAGATAGAACCCCCTGGATAAGCACTTGAGACAAAGTTATAGGGGTGAACATCATAGCGGGGGGGGGGAGGTAGAAACTGACCACAGGGTGTTGTGCCCCAGATTATTAATGGGTATGATTTTATTTAACGATGGTTCGATTTTATGTTTAATTTATTAGAGATTTATTATAAGTCTTGTGAATTGAAATACGTTACGTGAACCACAGGTTCTGCAGCAGGAAACCAGGGTTGAGCTCAGCTTTAGACGTAGCACATTCCTTAGGCATCCGGGCTTGACATGTGTAATTTTTAGGAATTGTTGACAAATGGG
>NW_019727797.1:290740-291358 GCF_002891405.2 Cryptotermes secundus | reverse complement strand
TTAATCTTACAGTCGAACTACTATTATTCCAAATTTACCCAAAAAAAACTATATCTACAAGTACATGACCTTTGCGCCATTACAATGGAATTTTCAACAAAAACATTTATTGCACTCTGTTCCTGTCATATGTAATTTGATTTTCTAAGCAAAAACTCAATTGTTAACGTGTTTAAGATAAGATATTGCATAAATATTTAAATATCATCATCATCAGTAATCTGTCAAACGACAGGTCCACAGTCTCTTCCAAAACAATTCCTCCACTTAATGCGATCTAGAGCTATCTCCTTCAAATGACAGTATCCTCTTCNGTTTCTGATCTACTGCCCTAAGTGTCCATGTTTCAGCCCCATACAGAGCTATGCTCCAAATGTAGCATTTCACTAGTTTCTTCCTCAAATTTAAATCCAATTTGCTGGTAAAAAGATTCTTCTAGCTAAATGCAACTTTTGCCATGGCAATCCTGGATTTTATTTCACTAGTACACCTTCCATCATCTGTTAACAAGCTACCCAAATATTTAAAACATTTCACACTCTCCAGTTATTTTTGGTCTATCTTTATTGTGACTGGGGTTGGTTGTTTCGAAATTTTCATTACTTTTGTTTTCTCCAC
>NW_019727797.1:275015-290625 GCF_002891405.2 Cryptotermes secundus | reverse complement strand
AGTTTCTTCCTTAGCCATTAACACAAGGTCATCTTCATATTTCACAGTTTGAATAATTTGTACTCCTAATTTGAAGTCTCCGAGCCCATCCAGAGCTTCCTTGGTAAGGCATTCGCTGTACAAGTTGAACAGAATTGTGATAAACAGCATCCTTGCGGAACTCCTCTTCCAATCTGCACAATTCTTGTCTCCCCTCTGTCCAGTCGTACCCTAACTTTCTGATCCATGTACAATTTGCTAATCAATCTTGTATCACGCCAATCTATACCTGTTTCCTTTAGGATCTGCATTAATTTGGTCCAGTTTACCCGGTCAAATGCCTTCTGCCAGTCTATGAAGCAAACACAAAGTTCTTCATCTATCTCCAAAGTTCGTTGCGCTATAATTCTCATCATCCCAATTGCATCCCTGTTTCCTTTTCCTCTTCTAAATCCAAACTAATCTTCTCCAAGTACATTCCCATTTTCCTTTCAATTCTTCTTTTAAGTATCTTTGCTATTATCTTTGCTGTATGTGCAATAAGGCTTATTGTGCGATGGTCGCTGCTTTTTGTAGCTACTGTCTTTTTCTTTAAGGCAATAATTGTAACTTCTGTAAAGTCCTTGGGCCACTCTCCACTTTCATATATGGTGTTCATTAGTTTTGTCAGTGTTTTCAAACCACCTTCTCCCAGGAACTTGAGCACATCTCCAGGTACATCATCATCTCCTGTAGCCTTTCCCTTCCTCATTTCCTTGATAGCTTTTTCCACCTCACTTTGTAAAATATATGGTCATGTCTCGCCTGTATCTACTTCTTCTTCCGGTTCAACTTCTAAGGTTTCTGGCCGATTAGGTCGATCATATAGTTCTGAAATATAATTTTCCCAAATTTTCAGCACTTGCCTCTGATCTACTATTCTATTCCCCTGGGAGTCTTCGATGCCAACATTTTGAATCCCATGATTCTCTTTCCATCCTAGTTCTTTTGTCTTCATGTACATCAAATCATAACGGCCTGTTCTTTGAAATTCCATAATCTCATTACATATCTTCTCAAGATATTCCTTTTTGGCCCTGTCCGTGGCTCTTTTCAATTCATTCCTCAGTCTCCTGTATTTCCTCCTGCCTTCTTCATTGTTGACATTCTTCCATTTCCTTCGCTCCTCAATTTTACTCATCATGTCTGGTGTAACTCATGGTTTTCTTTCTTTCTTCTCACCTTTACCAACCAAATCACAGATAGTATGTAACATGCATTCTTTTATTGTTCCACTGCGCTTCAGCATTTCGTTTTCACCTTCAATTGCACCGAGTTTCTCTTCTAGGGTCTCCTGCACGCTTTGTTTTTGAGAATATACCTTCTCGAAATCCCATCTAGGTCTCTGCTTTTGAAATTTTATAATTTTTTTCAACCTGGTTCGGATCTTGGCAACCAGTAATTTGTGGTCAGGGTCAATATCTGCCCCAGGAAGTATCTTCACTACCTTCACACTGTTTCTGAATCGATGTTTCACAAGGATGTAGTGCAGCTGATGCCTCCTCCAAACCCCAGGTGCCTTCCGTGTGTAAATTCTTCCCTTTGGCTTCTTGGACCAAGTGTTGGTGGCAATCAGTCCATTTCGTTCACAAAAGTCAATAAGCATTTGACCCCTGTGATTCCGTCTTCCTAGTCCATGTGACCAAACAATATTCTGATATGGTTCATCTGCAACAATGCTATTCCAGTCTCCCAATATGATGCTGTTTGTGTCACCTCTTCCATCTTCCTGAAGAATTTCTTCAGTTGTGTCATACACATTTTCCATTTCATAATCTTCATACTCTGATGTTGGCATATACACTTGCATAATCAGTATATCTACCGGTTCCGCCTTTAACTTCAGAGCAATAATTCTGTCATTACAAGCAATCTTCTTAACAACACTCCTCACTACACTTTTATGCACCACTATTGCTCACCTCTTTAAGCCCGTTCACCTCCGGAATAATACACTGTATAATCACCACTTCTTATTTCGTCTTTTCCTTTACATCGCACTTCACTGACACCTAGAACAGACACCTCATTCTTCTCAATTTCCAATTTCAAAAGTCTCCAATTTGCCTGCTTGATTCAAGGCACTTACATTCCATATTCCAATCTTGTAGCCATGATGTTCCTTCTGATCTTCGAAATTTTCCTTGTTGTAACGCCTGCATGATATATGCATCTCGCATATTTGGTATCTCTGTTTTTGGAAAGAGACTATCCAGAAAAAGTGATAATGTGGTAGTTTTTCCATTTGCTTTCCATATCGCAGTACAGCAGCCGTTCAAACCACTCTGGTCACGCCTGTTGCTATACGAACTTGAACCATCTCGAGCATCATTTGCTCTGTGCTTCAAGTCGCTGCTGATGACGCTGCTTCCAGCATCAGTTTTTGGTTTTTGGTGTCTCTCTTCGTCTGATGCCTACCCTTTTACCTGTCCAGCAAGGGAGGCCCTGCCTATTTATATATATATGTATATAATATTATTTGACAACGTACATTTCGATAATTTTACAAAATTTATTTACTGCAGTGATAAAGGACCGATGTCCCCATCGTCAAATTCATGTTTCAGAAAAACTGTCACTCTCAGTCACATATACAAGAAGATAGGATCAAACCAAGATAATTCTTTTCAGCAGTCCGAATGGGATTGCTTTTTCAACTAAAAACACTGATCGTACTCCGTTCCTGTCATTTGTAATATGATTTTATAAGCAAAAGAATCAAATGTTAACGTGTTTAATAAAAGACATTGAATATATATATAATTTAACTTGTCACCGTACATTTTCGTAATTTCACAAGATTCATTTACGGCTGTGATAAAGGACCGATGTCCCCATCGGGAAACACATGTTCTTAAAATACTATCGTTCTCAGTCACATATACACGAAGGTATGTGTAAGAACAGTACGAAGTTATTCAGCAGTACGAACAGTATGATTGCATTTTCAAACTTAAAACATTCATTGTACTGGGTTCCTGTCATATGTAATATGATTTTATAAGCAAAAAATTCAATTGTTTACTTGTTAAAATAAGACTTTGAATAAATACCTATATATATGCATATAATTTAACTTGACAAGGTACATTTTGGTAAATTCACAAAATTTATTTACGGTAGTGATAAAGGACCGATGTCTCCATCGTGAAACTCATGTTCTTAAAATAAAGTCATTGTCAGTCACATATACAGGACGTTATGATCAAACGAAAATGATTCCTTTCAGCAGTCCGAAAAAGATTGCATTTTCAACTAAAAGGATTCGTTGTACTACGTTCCTGTATTACGAAATATGATTTTGTAAGCAAAAAAGTCAATTGTTTATGTGTTTGTGACAAGATATCAAATAAACATATATATATATATATACATATAATTTCACTTGACACCGTACATTTTGGTAACTTAACAAGATTTATTTACGCCTGTGATAAAGGACCGATGTCCCCATCGGGAAACTCATGTTCTTAAAGTACTGTCATTCTTAGTCACATATACAAGAAGATATGAGCAAACATATGGATGCTAGTCAGCAGTACGAACAGAACGATTGTATTTTCAACTAAAAACATTGATTGTATTCCATTCCTGTGTTATGAAAAATGATTTTATAAAAAAACTATATTGTTTACGTGTTTAAGATATTTTATAAATGTCTATATATATGCATATAATTTTACTTGACACCGTTCATTTTGGTAATTTCATAAGATTTATTTACGGCTGTGATAAAGAACCGATGTCCCCATCGGAAAACTCATGTTCTTAAAATACTGTCATTCTCAGTCGCATATACAGGAAAATATGAGCAAATCAAAACTATACAATTCAGCAGTGGGAACAGAACGATTGCATTTTCAACATTCATTTTACTCCGTTCATGTCATATGTAAATGATTTTATAAGCAAAAAACTCAATTGCTTACGTGTTTAAGATACGATATTGAATAAATATCTATGTGTATACACATATAATTTAACTTGTCACCGTACCTTTTGTAATTTCACAAATTTTATTTACCGCTGTGATACATGACCAATTTCCCTATCGGGAGAATTATTTTCTTAAAATACTGTCGTTCTCAGTCTCATATACAAGAAGATATGAGCAAAACAACATGACGTTATTCAGCAGTACGTAGTGTATGATGGCATTTTCAACTAAAATCAATCATTGCACTTCGTTCCTTTCATATGTAATATGATTTTTTTAAAAACCAATCACAATTGTTAACGTGTTTAAGGTAAGAAAAGTATAAATATATTTATATTTATTTAGTTTAACTTGACACCGTACACTTTGGTGATTTCACAAGATTTATTTACGTCTGTGATAAGCACCGATAACGCCATTGGGAAACTCTTGTTCTTAAAATACTGAAATTCACAGTCAGATATACAAGAAGATATGAGCAATCAAATCAATGCTATTCAGCAGCCCGAACAAAACGAATGCATTTTCAACTAAAAACATTAATTGTACTCCGTTTCTGTCATTTGTAATATGATTTCATAAGCAGAACACTCAACTGTTAACGTGTTTAATGTAAGACATTGAATAAATATCTATATATATACTGTAACGTGTTTCTGTCTACTGATGACGCCGTAGAGATTGTTAATTGGTTTATTCAACAACCTACAGGTAACGGCTACAATTAATTATGACAATGTTGCGGGGTTTCAGAATTTATAACACTATTCGCAATATCAAATCACTCTACTGTCAGTAGTCTGCACGTTTTCACAGTACGGGAGCTATACAAGTGTCACTGTGTTACACACTCCCAATTATTACTCGGTTATCACAAACTGTCACTGATTATCACACACTAACTCGTAACTCGCCGCTGGCTAGATTCCAACTCAACCCGTAGGCTCCTGCCTTGGGAACTGTTGATCACACACTAACTGTCTCCGGGGACGCCTACACGTAAACTCGACTACAACTGAACTCGGCGATGGCCACATTTCAACTAACTCACGCTTACCGCTCAGCCGGCTTTTATTCCGTTCGCTGTTGCCTGTTGCCCGCGTCAACAGCGTCGTTGCGTGCCACGTCACAGTAGGAAGCGGTGCCACATCGCCGTGTNATAAAGGACCGATGTCCCCATCGGGAAACACATGTTCTTAAAATACTGTCGTTCTCAGTCACATATACACGAAGGTATGTGCAAGACCAGTACGAAGTTATTCAGCAGTACGAACAGTATGATTGCATTTTCAACTAAAAACTTTCATTGTACTCCTTTCCTGTCCTATGTAATATGATTTTATAAGTAAAAAATTCAATTGTTTACTTGTTAAGATAAGACTTTGTAAAATACCTATATATATGCATATAATTTAACTTGACAAGGTACATTTTGGTAAATTCACAAGGTTTATTTATGGCTATGATAAAGGACGGATGTCCCCATCGGGAAACTCGTGTTCTTAATACACTGTCACTCTCAGTCACCTATACTAAAAGATATTTGCAAACCAAAACGAAGCTATTCAGTAGTGCCAATAGAACGATTGCAGTTTCAACAAAACACATTTATTGTACTCCGTTCCTGTCATATGTAATATGATTTTATAAGAAAAAACTCAATTGTTTACGTGTGTAAGTTAAGATATTGCATAAATATTTATTTATATTGTAACGTGTTTCGTTACTGAAGACACCGTAGAGATCGTTAATTGGTTTATTGAACAATCTACAAATCACGGCTACAATTAATTATAACACAGCTGCGGGGTTTCACGATTTATAACCCTATGCGCAAATCAGCTCACTCTGTCTTCAGTAGTCTACACGTTTACACTAGGGGAGCTATGTATCACTGTATCACACACTCCCAATTACACATTCACACACACGTCCGGTTCTTCTTTCCGCGACGGCTGCTATACTCCAACTGTAGTCGGCTGACTGGAGAACTGTTGATAACACACTCGCTCGACTATTATTTAACTCAGCGACTGCTACGTTACAACTGTCTCGGCGACTGTTACTTTACAACTCGACTCGGCGACTGTTACTTTACAACTAACTCGCAGCTGCTGTGCAGCTCACTTATATAGCCGCAGGGCTTGCCTGTTGCGTAATGAGTTCCACGTCATCCTGTTACGTCACCGCTGTTGACTCGCGTTGCATAGCTACCAGGTTGCGGGGGCTCGGCTATCGTCGGCTCCGCTCGTGACGTCACCGCGGGGAGAGTGGCGGGGTGATGACTCGCCTATTACGCGAGCGCTACGTTACCGCCACGTGCCGCTGGGGAGGTAGGGGTCCTTCGTTGCGCAACATGTCACAATATGCATATTGCTCGGGCGCTAGAGGTGGACGGTCGTGCTGTGTGGTTTCTCCTGCTCCGCTTGAGTGCTAGGCCAGTTAAGAGTGTTTAATGTAGACGGTCCTACTACTTCGGTAGTTATGGCGAGTAAGGACGTGTGTCTCCTTTGCGATAAACCGTCTTATGGCAAGCAGAAATGCATTCGCTGTTGTGTATGTGAGTTACGTTTCCACTGTAATTGCCTGAAAACTAATATATCTGAGTGAAACGTTGACGCAGCTACTGGTAAGTCATCTTTCACGTGTGACAGTTGCGTTATTGGGAAGGAGCAGTCGCTTGTTAAGAATAACACAAACATGATATTCTCTGGGATGGAATATTCTGCATCTCTTGCTGTGCATAATGACTCCCTTAGCGGGCAAATTAAAGCGATTCGCCTTAATGGAGAATGCACCATGGAGATGGTGAAATCCCTTATGGACATGATCACAAAGCTCAGCTGTGAAATGCAAGTACTTAAAAGTGATAATACTACTCTAAAACTCCAATTGCGGGATTTACGCCAGTTTCACACACCTCCGCCGTCCACATCATCAGAGGCCCTTTCATCTACTCGGGATGCTGCTACTAAACCTTATAGGGATGTTTTAACTTCGGGAGGTGGTCTCACTGCTTCCACTGCTGCATCATCCGGACCCAGCCGGCAGACCTCACTGCCTGAGTCCTCTACTATGACCAGCGACAACCAGGCGGCTGATGGCTTCGTAACGGTTCAGAGGAAAAGGAAGGAAAATTATCCGTCTTCTATCCCTTCAGGGGTGCCCAACACTTTGAGGACAAATAGGACTCTACTTTTTAGTAAAAAAAAAAAGCGGCTCAACCCTCTCAACGGTCCCCAAGAGAGTCAGAACCAAGGCACTTTTTGTCTCCCGCATCTCTCCTGAAGTGACATCAGCTGACGTTGATCAGTCTTTAAAAGATCAATTGGAGCTTGCTTCCCTAAAATGCACTCAGTTAAAAACAAAATTTAGTTCATATTCCTCATTTCACATTTCTGTTTCGGAAGATGATTTTCATTTAATTAATAATACAGATGTGTGGCAAATTGGTTTTCTAATCGCCCCTTATTACGGCTGATTAAATCCAGACCAGATTTACTCTGCGGAAAAGTCGGCCATATCTAGGCCCCCTTCCCCTCCGACAGGTGTTCCTACCCCTGATCATGCAAGCGGCTCCTTTAGTCCTGAAGGAGCCCCGGTGGAGGGCATCGACACACTTGAATAATGGCTAACACTAGCTTCATGAACACGATTGCTTCAGCCGGTTCACACGCGCAAACTGTAACATTTTTTGATATTTATTATCAAAATGTCAGAGGCCTTCGGACCAAGCAGTTCGAACTTTACAGTAATGTCTGTTCTACTGATTACAATATCCTCTGTTTAACTGAGACGTGGCTTAATGATATGTGTTTAGATCATAATCTATTTCCTGACAGTTACACGGTTTTACCCTCCGATCGGGTGTCTACCAATAAGACACGTGGCGGTGGAGTCCTTATTGCCCTCTCTTCTAAAATTCGCTCTTTTAAACGTAGGTGTGACTTAGAATCCTATAACGAATGTTTTTGGGTTGAAATTCCCACTCCGTACAATCAAAATTTGCTCATTGGAAACCATTATTTTCCCCCTGATACAAAACCTGAAGTCATTGCCAATTATTTTCGTTCTTTAGAAGATAAGCTGGATACCAAAAACTTTCGAGTTGTCATAGTGGGGGATTTCAACGCTCCTGGTTTCGACTGGAATCATGGTCTGGCCGTTCCTGACTGCCATTATTACTCTAAACTCAGAGGTGATGCGATCTACACCTCCACATGTCTACTTAACCTACAACAGTGCATTGATTCTGTTGGCAGCAGCAATTTGCTTGATTTGGTTTTCACGAACTTTAATGACTATAATATTACCTTTCCTGACTCAGGAATAATAAAGCCCGATACTTATCACCCTCCTATGGTTATTGGCATTAGTCTGCCTCTTGTTAACCCTACTCAAAATTGTGAGTATTCATATCGTAAATATATAGTATATATAATATATAATATTCTCTCTAATTATGACTGGTCGTGTGTATATGACACCAGTTCCGTAGACGCTGCTGCCGCCAGACTCAGTGCGCCTGTCCAAGATGCTACGAAGCAAGCAATCACCCGTGGTTTCATCACCAAGTCTAAATTCCCACATTGGTTTTCCAGTTCTTTACGATACTACATTAGGAAAAAGAACTACTTTTACAGGCGCGTTAAGAAGCATAAATCTGCCAGCCTATATGATACCTTTTCCTTCTATCGTAAACTAGTCAAAGCTACAATAAAGATCGACAGACTTAGATGGTTGGAGTCTATTAATGCGAATCTTAAGACACATCCCAAGCAATTTTGGAAATACGTGGCGTCCTTTAGAAAAAAGCTCCACTTCTCTTCAGCTTATAGTCGATGGTACTCATCTGGTAGACCACTATGAAGTTGCCAACGCATTTGCTGATCACTTTCAGTCAATATATAATAGTTCCTCTCCAGGGGTGATCCCCTCCCTTTCATCATCATCATCATCATCATCATTGAGATCTCTATCTTTATCACCTGTTTCTGATTCAGACATTTTTAAAGACACTGGACGTCTGAAACCATCCAAATCTGTCGGTCTTGCTAACATCCCAGCATTTGTCATTAAGTGTTGTTCTGATATACTCGCACCTGTCTTGAAGCATATCTTCAATCTTAGTCTCTCTCAGCAGTGTTTTCCTGCGTTATGGAAGCAAGCGGCAGTTGTTCCTATCTTTAAGAAAGGCAATAGTGCCTCAGTCAAAAACTACAGACCTATTTCGATTCTTAACAATTTTTCGAAATTATTTGAATTTGTTATCCATAACCATGTTTCACATGACCTCAAGTTGAAATTAAATCCCTGCCAGCATGGTTTCATGAAATGTAAATCCACCACCACCAGTCTAGTAACGTATCTTGATTTTATTACTCCCCTAGTTGGCTCTCAACGTCAAGTGGATGCCATTATTTTGGCCTAACTTCTACTTCCGACTCCCCACTCTTTGCTTATTCACAAACTGAGTGCCCTTGGATTTTCTGGTGGTTATGTAAACTGGATACGCAGTTACCTAACCAACAGACAATCGCGGGTCCGTATCGGTGAAACTATTTCATCGCCCTTTGACGTACTGTCCGGTGTTCCACAAGGATCTGTTCTTGGCCCTCTGCTTTTCAATGTCTACATAAACGACTTATGTGATTCAATTAAGCACTCCAGGTACCTACTCTTTGCAGATGATATTAAAATTTACCGTGCTATTAGCTGTCCTGAAGATTGTAATCTTCTGCAATCTGACGTTGAATCTATACGTAGCTGGTGTGCAGCGAACTATATGAAACTCAACGCTGACAAAACCAAAGTTATAACGATCTCTAGGAAAACTAACTATTTCATATACGAATACCAACTTCTTAATTTCACTATAACTCGAACATATTCAGTCAAAGACTTGGGCGTATACCTTGATTCTAAACTTCATTTTCATGATCGTGTTAATTTTATATTTTCACAGTGTATTAAGATGCTAGGTATAATTCGCAGTATCACATTTAACTATTCAACCCTTCGATGCATGTTCATTTTATATTTTACTTTAGTTAGATTCAAGGTTGAATACGCTTCAGTAGCTTGGAATTCCATTACGTCAACTGATGCAAACAAATTAGAACACATTCAGCAGAAATTTACGGCTGTCTGTTTTAAACGTTTTTCCTAAAGTAGATTACTGTTATGATTTTGCTTTAGAATATTTGAAATTGCACACCTTGCAAAAGAGGAGATACCATCTTGATGCGGTCTTCCTTATTCAAGTTTATAGTTGTTCTATACTTTCTCATTTTCTTTGGAAATTGTTGGCCTTCGGGTCCCTGTTCTACATATCCGAGACTTTCATATGTTCAATGTCTGTTCTGTTAGTAAAAATTGCCCCTCTGCTAGATGCGCTTCTGCTGCTAATGTTGTCTGTAGAAACGTTGACGTTTTTGGACCAAAAACACTGCTGATGAAACATATTGTGACATGTTGACCCCAACCTCCCCAGCTGCACGTAGCGGTAACGTAGCGCTCGCGTAATAGGCGAGTAATCACCCCGCAACTCTCCCCGCGGTGACGTCACGAGCGGAGCCGAAGTGAGCCGAGCGGAGCCGACGTTAGCCGAGTCCCCGCAACCTTGAAGCTATGCAAAGCGAGTCAACAGCGGTGACGTCACCAAGGGGTAACAGCGTCCTAGGCTATACGCCACGTCACACTAGCAACAGCGAACGGAACAAAAGCCGGCTGAGCAGCAAGCGAGAGTCAGTGCGTTATCAACGAGTTCTCAGTTCGCAAGTTACGAGCTACAGACGCGGGTGCGATAACCAGTGATAACCAGTTATATTTGCAGTGTGTAATTCAGGGAGACTTGTATAGCTCCCGCGTTATTAATACGTGAAGACTCTTGAAGATAGTGTTAAGAGATTTTGTTGTAGGGTTTGTAAAGTGTGGAAACCCGTAACATTGTGATAATTAATTGTAGCCGATATTTGTAGATTGTTCAATAAACCAATTAACGATCTCTACGGCGTATTCTGTAATGAAACACCTTACATTGGTGCCAGAAGTGTTACGAACTTAAACACGCCACAAATTGAATTGTTGTGCATCGAATATTTTACTGCTACAAAATGGAGATGCAGCAGATGATGGAAATACTGGCTAGGATGGACGCCAGCATGAAAACCGGCAAAGAAGAAATGCTGAAAGAGATTAGGGCAAACCAAGTAAAAGCAGATGCCGACCGATTGCAAATGGAAGACAGAATGGAAGCCAACCGAAAAAAAGACAAAGAAGATTTCTTAGCCAAATTAGACTCCTGTCAAGAAAAGGCGTCGGCCGATAGAAAAACCGACAAAGAAGAAATACTGGCCATTATGGAGGCCAACCGAGAGGAGAGGAGAGTCGGCCAAGAAAAACTGCGAGAGAAAATAGAAACCGACAATGAAGACATGAAGGCAGAAATGCGATCTATGCGGTCAGAGTTGAATGAGACAATCCAACATAGAATCGAAAACATTTTTGCGATCCTTGAACACGATAAACAGACTCTCCAGTCAGAAATAACTCAGAAGGTTGAAGTGTCCCTCTGCGCGCGGACAGATAAACTCCAGGAAAACCTGACGAAAAACTTCAATGAAACATGTGCAGCAATTGAAGAAACCAAACGAGATTTCCAGGCCCGGTTGGAAGTAGTACAGACGAGGTCCGAGCGGGGAATCACACCCACGGTCGTCGCCAGCACAGCTCAGCCGCCGACATTCAACGGGAATTCAACGTGGAGCGTATTTCGACGACAATTCGAGACCGTAGCAGAGCACAACCAATGGACGGATAAGGAAAAATCGACATACTTAATTACTGCCCTGAAGGGTCGGGCGGCGGAAATACTACCCGGCATTCCGACAAATACGACGTATGAGGAAACTCTTCAGGCTCTAGAGGACCGTATCGGGGACCAACACTTTGCAGTTGCTTACCACTGCCAACTAAGAACGAGGACGCAGAGACCTGGAGAATCCCTGCAAGACTTTGCAACTGCCGTTGAACTCCTATCCCGTCGTGCCTACCCCAATCTACCTGCTGACCACATAGGAAGGGAGGCAGGAAAAGCCTTCACATACGGAATACGTGATGCCGATATAAAGTTTCAGCTGCTGCTAGGAGGGGAAAAGACGGTAAACGAGGCCCTCCGACAAGCACTAGAGTTGCAGGCGGTACTGGTAGCAGCCAGACCTCACGGAGATAGCACCAGAACCGAAAAGAAGGACCTCCAATAAATAAACGGGAATCACCGGGGAAATCAGAATGGCGATCCAGAAACAGGGAAACAAGCTGGAGAAACGACCAACCGTCGGGAAACGAGCAACGCCCGGCGGATAAGGGCGAACGCCGGCATATGCGTTAAGGCCCCCACACTACGCACTCACCGACATGACGGAAAAAGCCAACACCAGCCTGGTCACCCAGGGAAGGGTCGGTGATAAGCAGTGCCAGGTGACAGTGGATACTGGAGCATACGTCACGGTAGTAAGACCGGATATCGCCGCCGGATGGACGGAATGATGGCCAAATCCAGATTTCACGCTGCAGACCGTGTCTGGAGGATCCCTACCCATCCTGAAAGAAGTTCTGTTGACCCTTACCCTGGAGCGCCAATCGATAACAATGTGGGTTTTCGTCGCGAATATCACAGATGAGCTCATCCTGGGACTGGACATACTGCGCGCCTATGATGCTTCAGTGGATATAGGGCGCCAAACTCTGCGTCTGGCGGAAGAAGAGGTATCGTTATGGAGTCCTGGGGTAGGACCCCGTCCTTCTAGCTTAATAGTGGCAAAGGACCATGTGATACCCGCACGGAGTGAGGGAATAGTGATGGCAAAAATGAAGAATCGTCTGGGAGTAGAAAATGGTCTAGTAGAACCAAGCCCCCAGGCCCACCTGCCTGAAGGAATCTACGTAGCCAGGACCCTAGTTCAGGACTGTCAAGAAGTACCAGTGAGGGTCATGAATGTTACCCACAAGGACCAAAAGCTCAGGAGAGGATCTCCGCTGACGCACTGTGAGCCAGTATCACTCGTGGCTTTGCCTGAGGTGGGGCAGCCACCAGCACCGGGTCTAACACCGAAATTAGCGGACGTGACCACATCGGCAAATCCACACCTAAGCCCCGGAGAATTTCAAGAGTTAGAGGATGTGTCCGAGTTCGCGGATATATTTGCGAGGGACAACGAAGATTATGAAAAGAAACCGCTCGAAACGAGTTGGTCTTAAGAAGAGAGCGGTTGTAACGGCCGGAGAACAGATGCCGCTAGAACAGCCTCCGAAGCAAAGGAACGGGGATACACCGTCAGGCTATTCGGGAAGAACAGCCTTAAGGAGGGAGCAGTGTGATATGTCGCGCTAGCTGGACCCCCCGGAGCTGACGCGCCGAACTAAGCCGAAGTTAGCCGAGTCCCAGCGTCCTGGTAGCTATGCAGCGCGAGTCAACAGCGGTGACGTAAGACGGCGTGAGGTAACAGAGTTGCTAGGCTATACGCAAACACGGCGACGTGGCACCGATTCCTAGTGTGACAAGGCACTCATTACGCAACAGGCAAGCACTGCGGCTATATAAGGGAACTACACAGCAGCTACGAGTTAGTTGAAAAATGGCCATCGCCGAGTTAGTTCCGAGCAAGCCTACGAGCGAGTGTATTATCAACAGTTCTCCAGGCAGCAGCCGGCGAGTTGAGTTGGAGTATAGCAGCCGTCGCGGAAAGAAGAACCGGACTTGTGTGTAACTGTGTAATTGGGAGAGTGTGAGACAGAGAGACTTGTATAGCTCCCGTACTGTGAATACGTGTAGCCTACTAAAGATAGAGTGAACTGATTTGCGCATAGGGTTATAAATCATGAAACCCCGCAACAGTGTAAACAGACTAATGCGATTAGGGTTATAAAGTGTGAAACCCCGCAACTGTGTTATAAATAATTGTAGCCGTAACTTGTAGATTGTTAAATAAACCAATTAACCATCTCTACGGCGTCTTCAGTAACGAAGCACGTTACAATATGTTTAACTTGAAACCCTACCTTTTTTTAATTCCACAAGGTTTATTTACGGCTGTGATAAAGGACAGATGTCCACATCAGCAAAAACATGTTCTTAACATACTGTTATTCTCAGTCACATATACAAGAAGAAATGAGCAAACAAAAGGATCCTATTCAGCATTACGAACAAAACGATTGCATTTTCAACAAGAATCTTTCATTGCACTCGGTTTCTGTCATATATAATATTATTTTATAAGCAAAAACTCGATTGTCTACGAGTTTAAGATAATAAAATATATATAAATATAATTTAATTTGACAGCGTATATTTTGATAATTTCACAAGATATATTTACGGCTGTGATAAATGGACCAATAACCCAATTGGGATCTCATGTTCTTAAAATACTGTCAGTCTCAGTCACATATACAAGAAGATATGAGCAAACTAAAACGATATTATTGAGCAGTGTGAACAGAACGATGTAATACGATTTTATAAGCAAAAAACTCAATTGGTTACGTGTTTGGGAGAAGACAATTTATATATACCTATATATATGCAAATCATTTAACTTGACACCGTACATTTTGGTAATTGCACAAGCTTTATTTACGACTGTGATAAAGTATCCTTGTGCGCAGCGGGAGACTCATGTTCTTAAAAGAGTGTTATATTCAGTCACATATACCAGAAGATATGAGAAAACACACGATGTTATCAGCATTCCGAACAGAAGGATTGAATTTTCAACTAAAAACATTCATTGTACTCCGTTTCTGTCAGAAGTAATATGATTTTATAAGCAAAAACTCAATTGTTTACATGCTTAACATAAGACAATTTATAAATACCAATCTATATGCATATAATTTGACACAGTACACTTGTTAATTTCATAAGATTTAATTACGGCTGTGATAAAGGATCGATGTCCCCATCGGGAGACACGTGTTCGTAAAATACTGTCATTTTCAGTCACATAGAGAAGGTATGTGCAAAGAAAGACGAGGCTATTCAGCAGTCCGAACAGAACAATTGAATTTTTAACTAAAACCATTAATTTTTCTCCGTTCCTTGCATATGTAATATGACGTTTCATAAGCCAAAAACTCAATTGTTTACGTGTTTAAGATAAGACAACGTATAAATATCTATATCATCATCATCAGTAATCTGTCAAGACGTCAGGTCCACAGTCTCTTCCAAAACAATTCCTTCATTTAATGCGATCTAGAGCTTTCTCCTTCAAATGACAGTATCCTCTTCTGTCCCCAAGGTCATCTTCTTATGTCTTCTTGTCACTTCTATCCGCTCCTCTATCTTTCCTTCAATAACTTCTTTTAGAAGGCAGTTTCTGCGTAAAACATGACCATTCCAATTAGCCTTCCGTTTACTTATTTCGTGTAGGATATTCCTCTGCTCACTGACTCTAATTTACACTTATTCATTTCTCACATAATCGGTCCAACTGACCTTCTCCATCCTTCTCCAACACCACATTTCGAAGCTTTCCAGGTGTTTCTGATCTACTGCCCTAAGTGTCCATGTTTCAGCCCCATACAGAGCTATGCTCCAAATGTAGCATTTCACTAGTTTCTTCCTCAAATTTAAGTCCAATTTGCTGG
>NW_019727797.1:263429-274125 GCF_002891405.2 Cryptotermes secundus | reverse complement strand
AAACGAAGAATACACGGTGCCTAAACCCAGAAGACAACTTTCGTCCTTGGGCCACTCTCCACTTTCATATATGGTGTTCATTAGTTTTGTCAGTGTTTTCAAACCACCTTCTCCCAGGAACTTGAGCACATCTAAAGATACATCATCATCTCCTGTAGCCTTTTCCTTCCTCATTTCCTTGATAGCTTTTTCCACCTCACTTTGTAAAATATATGGTCCTTTCCCGTCTGTATCTACGTCTTCTTCTGGTTCAACTTCTAAGGTTTCTGGCCGATTAGGTCGATCATATAGTTCTGTAATATACTTTTCCCAAATTTTCAGCACTTGCCTCTGATCTACTATTCTATTCCCCTGGGAGTCTTTCATGCTAACATTTTGAATCCCATGATTCTCTTTCCATCCTAGTTCTTTTGTCTTCATGTACATCAAATCATAACGTCCTTTTCTTTGAAATTCCATAATGTCATTACATATCCTTTCAAGATATTCCTTTTTGGCCCTGTCCATGGCTCTTTTCAATTCATTCCTCAGTCTCCTGTATTTCCTCCTGCCTTCTATCTATATATATGCATATAATTTTTCTCCGTTACTTTCATATGTAATACGACGTTTTTATAAGCGAAAACTCGATTGTTTACGTGTTTAAGATAAGACAACGTATACATATCTATATATATGCATAAAATTTAACTTGAAAACGTACATTTTTAATTTCACAAGATTTATTTACGACTGTGATAAAGGACCAATATCCCCATCGGAAGACTCGTGATCTAAAAATACTGTCATTCTCAGTCACATATACAGGAAAATAATCGCAAACAAATTCGATATAATTCAGCAGTACGAATATAATGATTGCATTTTCAAAGAAATTCATTCATTGTACTCCATTCGTGTCATATTTAATATGAATTTATAAGGAAAAAACTCAATTGTTTAGGTGTATAAGACGAGACATTGTATAAAAATCTACATATTATGTATACAATTTAACTTGAAACCGGTCATTTTGGTAATTTCACAATATTTATTTCCGGCTGTGATAAAGGACCGATGTCCCCATCGACAAACTCATGTTCAAAATACTGTCATTCTCAGTCACATATACAGGCAGATATGCGAAACCAATTCGATGTTATTTAGCAGTACGAACAGAACGATTGTTTTTCAACTAAAAACATTCAATGTACTCCGTTCCTGTCATATGTAATACGATTTTATAAGCAAAACTCAATCGTTTCCGTGTTTGAGGGAAGACGTTGTATAAATATTTATATATATGAATATAATTTAACATGACACGGTACATTTTGTTAATTTCACAAGATTTATTTACGGCTGTGATAAAGCACCTATGTCCCCATCGGGAAACACATGTTCTTTTAATACTGTTATTCTCAGTCACATGTACAGGAAAAAATGAGCAAACAAACGATTCAATTCAGCAGTCCAAACAAAACGATTGCATTTTCAACTAAAAACTTTCATTGCACTCCGTTCCTGTCATATATAATATGATTTTATAAGCAAAAAAAAAACTCGATTGTTTACGTGTTTAAGATAAGAAAATATATGCATATATATGTATATAATTTAATTTGACGCCGTACAGTTTGTTAATTTCACAAGATTTATTTACGGCTGTGATAAATCACCGATGACCCCATCAGGAAACTCATGTTCTCAAAATACTGTCATTCTCATTCACGTATACAAGAAGATAAGAGGTGCACCGTGCCCTTCGTCGTCTTCTCCTTCTGATTATTATTGTGTTATTATTATTACGAAGAGGAAGGGCACAGCGCAATCGTTACTGGCCCTATTGTTGGTTCCCACGCTCCCCTAGATGGAGATGGGGTATCCAAGCTAGGAGGAAGCTACACTCAGTTCGTTGGCTTAGATAAGAACAAATACAATTTTAATAAAAAATATATAACAATACCTAAATAATNTGGCTAGTAAACAACCTTCCAAGTCGACTTGGTCTAAGAGACTGCACTGTACAAGTCTCCCCTTCACAAGAGGGTACATGGGACCACGTGACTGACGTCAGGGTACCGCATGGTGGGGATGGAATCCGTCACAGGAAGGATGATGACCTCATCGTGAGCGGGCTAAGGCTTAGCACGGCTCACTATCCCCCCCCTTCTCGAAGAGCATCTCACATCTAATCTCCCTCCCACAGAGCTCCTCAAGATTTCCAATGCTCTACACATATCACCGCACAGTGTGTCCAGTTTCCGCCCTAAATCCTCCGAAGACACATACAGAAATAGGAGTCACTTCACCATATAGGGCTCCTTGGGGTCCTACTCACTCCCTTCTCTTCGCCAGCTACACGCTTGGCACCTTAGTATGACAAGGAGTCCAGAGTATTTCCCTACAGTGCACTCGGCGTAGACACGTGTTCGATCCACAAACGTTCCGGCCATCCATGGTTGACCGATGAGATGTTTTCGTCCTCACTGGTTCAGGCCGCTCTCCGATAAAGGGCCCAGACGGACAACAGCACCGGAGCCGGGAGAGCTTTCACTTGATGCGAGTCGACACGACTTGGCTGGCAGGTTGATGAGGNGCGGGGGGGGAGGGGGGGTTGCTTCCGAAGATCGCCATTTCTATCCCACCTAGGATAGGGGGGGGGGACTAGGATACCCTCCTGCTCGGAAAGAAGAATTGTAAATTTAATATATTCACTGTAATGTCCCTTTTTCCGGAGACAGCACACATTCGCATGTCCCTCACATATTACACGTATATATATAAAAAACGCTTAGACAAGAAGCATTTCCTAACGTGGATGAGGGCTTCGTCAACACGTGATCTGCTGGATACGCCACAGATATAACGAGGAAATCTAACAAGTCTGCAGATACTAAGAAATGAATAAAGCGAAATTTTCATACTAAGTCCCGTTCACAAAACGAGATTCCAGGCGAGCATGCAGATGCAGTTAAGCAGGAGGAGAGATCTGTTCTGATCAAGCCCAGGTCACTTGCTGCTGCTTTCGAGCGGGAAACAAACACTTTGATGAAATCGTCCCATTACATAATAGTGTAGTGCTCTAATTCATATAAAATTCAGTTCGTGAATTATATTTCTCGTGGGAAGTCCATTTATAAGAGTTTAACTCTATCTAACAAAGCCAACTTAGTACGTGCTTGTCACCCCTTTCACCCGCACACGGAAAGGGATCCATCCTCATAAAATATTAGAACATAAACAAAATACAAATACTCAGTAACCGCATATAGAATTTAGTAAAAATAAAGGAAAAAGTAAAGCTATCCCTGTACCAGGCCGTGAAGGCCCATAGGGTTGTGAGACATTGAGAGTCCCACATTATCTAGACAATTGGCTCAAAGATGGCGGTAAGGTTGTCAGCCTTAATCGTCGGCCGCCCTTTACCGACCTAATCCTTCCGGCCGCACTATGGCCCTGGGGTCGACTCATCCTCTAACACAAATGAGTACCAGGAATATACTTGTAGACTTTAGTATGCTTCCTTTTCATTTTCATAAATATAGAGGATGCCCCGCCCATCTGAGTACATTTCAGACCATTAAACCCAGCATGTTTCCAGCATTGACGGGAAATAGAGAACCGGAATGGAAATTCGAAAGGTCCAAATTCCGGTATCATATCTTCTAAAAAATAAATTATGGGAATAACTACGAGTGATTTCCTGCTTTCCTTAATACGACCCGGACCGCACAGACAACGACGGGTCCAGGAGTTCTTACATTCTTCCGTTATGTATTCGTTGCCACGGCAAAGTTTTTATCGAGCCGTTCCCTAGCAAAGTGACGGGATACAAATGTATGGACTCAGGTGCCATGATACACGTGACAAGTTCCATAAAGATTGGTTAAGACAGACACAGACAGCATGGAGATCGCATAAGCCTACTTCCATCTTTTTAAATTAAGGGAAGTAGGCTAGAAAGAAAACTTTCCTTACCCATGGCCTCCATTTCAGAATTAGGAACACGTCGATGGAAATGTTAAATGAAAATCCCCGAAACCCATGACATAACACCGAACCAGCGACGTATGACGCATAGCCCATTATCGCACTCACACGGACAGTCGCCCTTCCCTGCAAAACATTTCGAAATCGCAAGTAATTCTACGAGAACTGATAAAAGCAACATTTCGCTGTCTCCACTGATACACTCCCTTGAAGCCAGGAAGATAAACAAGGGCGTTTAATTTGCGATTTTCTTGACATTCGGCGAGTGAGACATTTATTGAGGAGCTGAAGGATGTGCTGCATAATGGAGGGACAGGCGGGGCTCTGAGGAATGCCTGTCTCTTCAGTCTTGTTTGTCTTTCCCACCGAATGAACCGGGGCAGAGTCGAGATACAGATTCCACCATATTCGATTAAAGCGATAGATGACCCACCTACTTTGATGGGCGTCACAAAGAGAGCAGTCGTGTAACAAATATCATTTCATTTTATGGCCGTAATTCCAGAATTCGTTAAGACTGCACATATCTCTGGGTCATTCAACAGAACAAGTGCATGATTCATAACCAGGGCCCAGATTTTGATGACCTGAAAATATTTAAAAAATGACCTATAAAATGACGGAAAAAATCCAGAAAAATAACTTAAAATTTGACCCCAAAATGTAATATGCAGGACTCGGATTTTGATGACCTGAAAATATTGAAAAAATGACCTATAAAATGACAGAAAAATTTCAGAAAAATGACCTAAAGGAGAAAGAGAAGGAACACTTCGCTTCCATATTATTCACATTCAGAAAACATATGAAGAAAAATTTCCTAAAATGGCCAGAAATGACAAGAAATACCATTAAAAGTCCAAAAATTTACCAAAAAATTACCACAAAAATAAAAAAATGACCTTAAACCTAAAAATGTCAAAAAATGACAAAAATTACCTATAAAATTTACATTTCTGTAAGCAGCAGCTCATATCCGAGATTTATATATTTAAGAGCATCGCATAGGATACAAGGAAAAAAAGACGACGTCATCAAAATCCGGGCCTTGTTCATAACTCAGCAATTATCCATTTTTCCTTCCACAGGGACCCTTATTTTGCAATGTTTTCAAACATAGCACGGTGTCAGCCTAATTTCTGAATCGTGCCATAACCCAAACCAGTTAATTGATATGGCGAGCACGAGGAAAAGTTCAGATATTTCATCTGTCAAGTTAGTGGCTTCGCGCCTACGACAGCAGAAGTAGGACACACAGCAGGATTATCTTAAATTAAAACGCAAATAGGACTTCGTGTAAAGTGTTAGTATCATTTTTGCAGGATTTTAACCAAGAACTGAAACATACAGACAGCGTTTAGTAAAACTTCCCGCCCAACGTGAACTGCCAGGAAAATCCATCCGTCCAGCAGACTGTTCAAGCGGTGACGCTACAGAGTTGTCTTTGGGAAATGCACGGTTCGAATCTGGACCGCGACACCGGTTATCTTCACTGAGGGTTTTCAAGGAATTGCACAGTGACTTGAGGCAAATATCGGGTTAGTACCTCCATCACATCAGGGTCTCACCCAGCCAGATCCTATCCATATTAAGATTCACTCATCATCCTAGTGTGAGCACTGAGCTCGCGTAAAATAAAAAGGGAGACAGTCCATCCTATGGGAGCGAAGTAGTTGCACGTGGGCAGGTAGCCATACACTCACATGGCCTCGGTGCTGAGCACGTCGTGTCCTGCGTCTTCCAGCCAACCCGGAATTCGGGACTCACCGGAAATGCGTTACATTCCTAAGGCATGGAGATGTCACGGCGGTGACTATGAAGTGACGTCGTACGGTCTGGTTGAAGTTCGCGTACGCCTCGGAAGGAGGCACTGCCTCCACCATCCGGATGGAAGATCAAGGTGTATAAAAAAGCATTACTTGCTTGTAATTCAAGATCCATTGTTAACGCAGTTTCATAGCTACATCCAGATCTGCCAAGTCGTCCTTTTGTTTCTAACATAAGGTTAAATTTAACAACGGTCTTAATTAATTAATCATCATGCCATCAAGTGCTAGTGTTGTTTGTGTAGTTTTGTTTGAGTGTGGTGTGTCTTATTGTAGTACCACTGCCACCGGGCAAAAACCAATTTCCAGTTTAAATAATAATAAGACGAATAGGGGAAAAAAGCATAGCTCCAGAATTCTTAACCCCGACACTAGATGGAGTTGAGTGGTCAATTCTATGTTTCTGGCGCTTTATTTCCAGGGAAAGAGCCCCGGCACCCATTGTTTTGGAGGCTGCCTGGTACCCACAGCCGATCTAGAAGTCACAGAATAGAGGAAAATCTCTGGTCTCTGCAGGGAATCGAACCCCAATTCTTCGGCGGCCCTGCCCGCAGCCTAGTTGCTGATATTCTTCATCTTCTGCACATTCCTCTCACATAACCTATCTCTTGATATGATGACCGTAAGAACGCCTCATGAACTGTGAACTTATACAACTGTCTCCACCCTCCTGTCACTTGCCTCATGTCCTGAGCGCGCTGTTCTCAGACACGATCAGTGTACTTTCCTTCCTTAATTTGAGGGATGAAGCCTCACAAGTAAAGACAATAATATCCGTGGTACAATGTCACGTAATTTTATGTAATGACTGTACACGGCGTTTGGATTGGTGATCGGATTTATTGGACTCTTTGATTAAGCGCATGACTACATTTTACAGTTCACTATTACACATACACGCACACACACTAGTGTCCACAGGCACTTCTTCGCTGCCGTTGCTTGGTAGCTGCTTCCAATGGTGGACGTTCCCCTTCCTTTGGGTTCTCAAACGGTCAACGGCATTAGCTACCAGAAATTCGCTTACTAACTTACTAACCCATCACTCAACTGCAACAAAGTCAAAGTCAAAGTCACATTGAGACTGACGGCCAGTCAGTCAGTAAGTCTTGGTATCGAGCCCCATATGGAGCTCATGACCAGATATTTATTACTGTTTGACAGTTACGGTCTTGTTTCTGTGGGGCGCCACCTCTGACGAGAGGACGGGTCTTTCTTTTGTATATGCTGCTGGTCCTTGCCAGCGCAGTCTTTCTCGGGTCCGAGTCCCTTGGGACTCGCGACCATATTTTACTGTCTCAGATTTGAGACTTCCTTTTTCGTCGCCTCCTACGACTCGCAGGGTCACGGTTGAGTTATTCGACCCAGCCACCACACGGGTGCAACTGCAACAAATAACTGGCCCTACTTATAACATCTCGGCACGGACCGCATAGAAAACATCGCTTTTATTATTGTTGTACCCTCTTGTTTCAGTGGAAACATACTTGTTTATGGAGCCTTTACTTAATAACGACTCTTATATAGTTGCTTATTTGGCGGTCGTTGCCTGGCAGAGGATCAACAAGGCATAGTATAAATTCCTGGAAACGTAAAGAGATTAATAAAACTTCTGAGAAGTGTCTGTCAGTTTACTGCTAAGTCACACGTTATCAACAGAAAGATCAAGTCCAGGAGGATACGTTGGACAGCACATGCAGAACGCATGGGACAGAAGATGCATACGTAAGAAGTTATGTAGGGAAACGTAAAGGAAAGAAGATCTAGCCATAAATTGGAGAATAATATTAAAATAGACCTTAACGATATAGGACTTGAGTGTGAACAGCCTTTATCTGGCCCAGAATAGGGACCAGTGGAGGGCTTTTGTGAACAGGGCCATGAACCTTCCGTGTTCCATAAATGTTGGTAGTTTCTTGCTGAGTTGAAAGACTGTTTGCGTCCCGAGGAGGAATCAGTTCCATGACGTTAGTTAACAACTGCTGTGAGTGTACGGGAATTACAATGAAATGTCTTGGCATATTTACTCTAGAGGTGCAACGTACATTTCCAGAAACGTGGTCCTGATACACCGCAAAGTGCGCCTGGAGCAACAGTTTCTTACGAAACATTCTAAAAAATAAGTATGAAATATACTGTGATATGCATACCCATTGCTAGGCAACGGCTTTGTAAACACATTCTCGCAACATACGCGCACGAGACAATATAAGGGCATTGCTTGGTAACGGAAAGGAATTAGGCTGTGAAAAGAAGACTTCACTTGTAATCTGAAGTAACAGTGAGACTGTGATAAATCCGTTGGCAGGATACGACTAGAGAACAATGAGAATCCTAATGCGTGTGCAACGGTGAACCGTAAAGTGTGCAGAATAGCGACAGTGCGGTAATTGGTTGTAGTTCCAAGTTGTGTGTGTGTGAATAAGGTGTCAATAAATCCAATGAACCAATCCAAAACGCGTCTTATAAGTCAGTCTCACACGTGATAATAAGTTTCTATATGACAATGAATATCAACGGTCACCGCTTATATTTAAGAAATTGTGATGAATGCCCTGTATTATGATCCTGAAATGGCCATTCGTATGCAGTTGTACCTATCAGAACCTACAGAAAAATCTGCGAAGAGGGTCTTGTCGAGTCAGTGTCATTAAACTGCAATCAGTACTTTACGTGAACGACGTGACATACTGATAACAGGGTCAAAGATTAAGAAATGCCGCAACTCTTCTGCGCAGTAGCAAGGCACAAACTCGGCTCCACACACCGAGATAAGATACAATCGAACTGTTCCATCTAGTCATGGCGCGGGAGGGGGAGCCCCATTCTTACAAACCAGGAATTACGTGCTCTACTTGAGTGGGCTACGGTACTGAGCGCGTCACGAAATCACCTGCAGTGAACATCACAGACAGGTTAAGGACAGTGTGAGCAGGGTGAAGAGACGAGTGTGTCGCCATGGTGATAGTGGCCACTGTTATTTTGTTCCTCACGGCGATACAGCTGACATCACAAGAAAGACTGTGCCCCAGTGTGTGTTGGTGCCCCTCTGTGACAGAAACGGATATATAGATCCACGTTTTCTTGACCTTGGCAATAGTTGGAGGTGAGTGGTCAGCTTCATATATCGACTGCTTCACCCCGGGGAAGGAGCCCACGATACCCACTGGGTAGGAGGCTGGGTGGGTCCCAGAACCGGTCTGGTCGACGTGGAGAGGACAAAAATCCTACCGCTTGCCGGGACTCCGACCCCTCGGCCGTCCAACCCGTAGTCAGTCGCTGAATCAACTGAGCTATCCCGGCTCCGGTTAATGCAGAATTGCTTTTATAAATGCAAACTTAGTTAAGGACTGGTACACCAGTAACAGTGCAATGAAGAAAAGTCTTCTGTTGTTGAAAATGTAAGGGAGTTACACATATTTACAAATATATATGTATTTTTACCGTTGTATTGAGATAATTCACCTCTGTATCTGTCCCGTTCAAATATTCTCATCATCCTGTTTCCATGGTTTATTCCCTTTGTCCATATGAGCTCTTCTGTCTCTTTGACTGAATACACAGCGTGTTCCATGAAGTTATAAACTTCAGGACGTGTGTCCTCAGGCAATTCTCGCAAGAAATATTACAACATGGGTCAACACACGACCAACTCAAAATATCCTGGTTCTATTCTCATTGGTTTCTGAAACGTAGTGCAGTGTTCGAATGAGCATTTCCTTATTCGTGTCAAGTTCTGTCTTCTGCGACATAACGCTGTGTATCCGGTGAAAGTCAACCGACGTTTTAGAGGAACATCGCCTCTTTCTTCAGGACAAAAGAATAAGCCAAACAATACACCAGAATTAAGGATGCAGCAAACAGAACTCCGCTTGACGAGCTCTGGAGTCCACCCACTCTACGATTCAGCAAATGTTTTACCTTCTGCATGCAACCATAAAAGGTAAAAGTATCCCTGTAACAGACCGTGGAGGTCCACAGGATTGTCAGATGTCGAGGCTCCCACATTTTCTAGACAATCGGCTCACAGATGGAGGTGAGGTTGTCAGCCTTACGAGCCGGCCGCAATTTGCCCCCCAGGAAGATTCCTGGTACTCATTTCTGTTAGAAGCTGAGTCGACCCCAGGGCCATAGTGTGGCTGGAAGGTTTAGGTCAATAGAAGCAATCCAATGATCTCATCGGGAATCGAACCCGTGACCTTCCGACTAGTAGCACAGTGCCTCAACTAACTACGCTTCCACGCCCTCCCTGTGTTCAACCATACGGAAGAAAATTCCTGCGTAAATATGTCTAAATTTCCCACTAGTGTATGAATACCAGAAATATTGTGGCCTATTTCCTCAGAGCGGGAGCTGTGGAGACAAAGAGACAACCGTTGCTATGGAACAATCGAGTAAACACTTCCCTGCGGAAGCGAAAGCGCGCAACAACAGAAGAGCGGTGTTTTCTGTAGTCCGCGCCGCGCTCGTTGCTACGCAGCTGTGCGGTAAAAACATCTCTGCAGCAGTGAATTAACACGCAACAATAGAGGAAGCGGTGTTTTCTGTGGGAGGGTGGGGGCGCTCCGAGGCTATATAACGAGGATCCAGGCCAGCTTGAATTGTAATTATAAAGTGTGGAAATAGCGATTGCGCTATAATTAATTGTAGTTACGAGTTGAGTGTATAAGTGAATTAATCCACCATCAACCACGCACACCCCGAAATACGTGACAATAGAATCTAGCAACTTTGTACCGATGACGTAACAGTCACATCACTGACTCCGCGGTAGGTGGGGTATACTGTAACTGTCCAGTTTATGGGAAGGCCAATTGATGTGTGTGTATGGTTAGGGTTTTGTGAAATTCCTCACTTTCGCCTCACAATTTGGAATTTTCCCCCCTTGAGACATGCAG
>NW_019727797.1:259531-260756 GCF_002891405.2 Cryptotermes secundus | reverse complement strand
AGGGGGATTGATATTGTTCTTCATAAATGAGAACGACTTAGCTTGCTGCCCGCAAGTGAACATTTCGTTCGGGAACGGCATTTCAGCTAGCGCCCTTTTAGACACAGGAAGCGAGGCGAACATCTTGACCGAGAAGCTTTATAATCAGCTGATAAGGGCAGGGATAGCTGTGCCCACGCTGCCGCTAGAAAATGTAGCACTAGTCACGGCATTTGGCAGGAGGAAAAAGAGGATTAAGAAGCAGGCGTTCATAGAATTTGTTGTAGGCGAGGATAGGTTTGAGGCTATTTTCTTAATATCTCCACGGTTAATTAATTCGGCCATATTAGGCTCATCATTCGCTAAGGAATATGGGATCACTATTGATTTCGTTACTAAATGTTTTTACTATGAGAGAGATGGAAGTAGGAAGGGACATTCGTTCGATCAAAGTTCCGGGCCATTGGACGCCAGAAATGATGAGCGGGAGTCGAAGGAAGATCCTTCCCATAAATGTTTTGGTGTCACCCATGACCTGAAAACCCCAGCTGTAGGCAATGACCCATTTCACCCAGCTGTTAAAGCCAGCTGTGACGCAACCCAGACAGAAGCAGGTAGAAAGGGAAAAGAATGTCTTGTTGAGGAAGAAAGTTGTATTTTGAATTGTGCTACCGTGAATGGTAGTTATGTAGGGCAGAGGACCCTGTTAAATGGCGCCGCGGGCGACCAAGAGTTATTAGTAGATGGAGAAGTGTATGAAGAAGAGTGTCCGAGGGAGATTTATGGCAGCCTGGTTGAGAGCCTATGCGAAGAAGAAACGGCTGGCCTTAAGGAAGTTAATGTAAGAAGAACAGAGAATAACCTGCTCCACCCCACCCCTATCCAAACGTCAGAACTCGACCTCCATGACTCACGCTCGTTGAAGAAGGCGGATTTGTGTGCCCTGATCGACACGAATGACAATATGAATGTATCCCAGAAAGAATGCTTGATCGAGTTATTTAGTAGTTATATGAAATGTTTCACGGTCAGACCTGGCAGGTGTAACATTTTTGAGTATAGATTTCAGGTAGACGAAGCTAAACCCATAGTAGGATATTCTCGCCCCATCCCGTTTGCTGTCCGCCCCGCCGTTCGAGACCAGATTAGGCAAATGCTGCAGGATGGCATTTTGGAATTTAGTAATTCACCCTTCCTTAACCCTTTGTCTGTGGTTCATAAGGGAAATAAGAAAATTAGAATTTGT
>NW_019727797.1:247145-259242 GCF_002891405.2 Cryptotermes secundus | reverse complement strand
AACCGACGTTTTAGAGGAACATCGCCTCTTTCTTCAGGACAAAAGAATAAGCCAAACAATACACCAGAATTAAGGATGCAGCAAACAGAACTCCGCTTGACGAGCTCTGGAGTCCACCCACTCTACGATTCAGCAAATGTTTTACCTTCTGCATGCAACCATAAAAGGTAAAAGTATCCCTGTAACAGACCGTGGAGGTCCACAGGATTGTCAGATGTCGAGGCTCCCACATTTTCTAGACAATCGGCTCACAGATGGAGGTGAGGTTGTCAGCCTTACGAGCCGGCCGCAATTTGCCCCCCAGGAAGATTCCTGGTACTCATTTCTGTTAGAAGCTGAGTCGACCCCAGGGCCATAGTGTGGCTGGAAGGTTTAGGTCAATAGAAGCAATCCAATGATCTCATCGGGAATCGAACCCGTGACCTTCCGACTAGTAGCACAGTGCCTCAACTAACTACGCTTCCACGCCCTCCCTGTGTTCAACCATACGGAAGAAAATTCCTGCGTAAATATGTCTAAATTTCCCACTAGTGTATGAATACCAGAAATATTGTGGCCTATTTCCTCAGAGCGGGAGCTGTGGAGACAAAGAGACAACCGTTGCTATGGAACAATCGAGTAAACACTTCCCTGCGGAAGCGAAAGCGCGCAACAACAGAAGAGCGGTGTTTTCTGTAGTCCGCGCCGCGCTCGTTGCTACGCAGCTGTGCGGTAAAAACATCTCTGCAGCAGTGAATTAACACGCAACAATAGAGGAAGCGGTGTTTTCTGTGGGAGGGTGGGGGCGCTCCGAGGCTATATAACGAGGATCCAGGCCAGCTTGAATTGTAATTATAAAGTGTGGAAATAGCGATTGCGCTATAATTAATTGTAGTTACGAGTTGAGTGTATAAGTGAATTAATCCACCATCAACCACGCACACCCCGAAATACGTGACAATAGAATCTAGCAACTTTGTACCGATGACGTAACAGTCACATCACTGACTCCGCGGTAGGTGGGGTATACTGTAACTGTCCAGTTTATGGGAAGGCCAATTGATGTTTGTGTATGGTTAGGGTTTTGTGAAATTCCTCACTTTCGCCTCACAATTTGGAATTTTCCCCCCTGGAGACATGCAGCAAGTGGCTTGGGTCAAGCTTGAAGCCAGCTGCCCTTTAGTAAACCAGTCAATTTAATGAGTAAAGAAGGCCGAGTTCTTTAGAAATTCTAGACTTGACAGGGGGAGTCATAAATTTAGCAGCGTCGTTTCTGCTAACCCAAATCTCAGTTTGACAGCCATGCAGCAGGTGGCAAAGTTCACCCCTAAACTGTACACTAGTGGAGATTCGCTTTCCTAATTGGAGGAGAATGATAAGAAACCTCCCAGTCTGCCCGGTCCAGCCAATCATCGTCTGAAGTGGGAGGTCCTTTGCCCGAATTTTGAGTAACCAGGGCAAGTATTTACCATTCAGAGGGTGCTTGGCAAAGAGACTTTGAAAGTTACGTTCACCGGGGGTACACGTGTTCGGATCCCCGTAAACACGCCCTGTGACTATTAAGTGTGCGTCCCCAGAACAGTAAGCCTACATCCCCGAATCGGTGAAGTGTAACAATACTGGCTGTTTCTGATTAATTAGTGCAAATCAAATAAAGATTCCTTACAGTTAATTGGCGTTGAGGTGATTTCCCTACGCCTAAAGCCCCATTAATCACCCAAGTCGTGGCCTGCCAACACGCCCTGAGAGGAGTCGGATTGTTCTACCGGAGCTAGCAGAACCGAAGAAGGACGGTTACAATACCAAGCATTTCTAACATCAACAGTTTCGGAACTTAAAGTCAAACGGCTTAATTCGGAAAGACCTAAAGGAGGAAAAGGTAAATAACTGAATAAAAGCCATTTGGTGGAGTAACAGTGGGCTCCTGTCCCTCATCTGACCTTCACCCTCGTCAGCAAGGACAAACTGTCCCGCTGCTTCGGCTCATGCGATGAAGGCTTATATACAGGATGTTTCGCGACTTTAGGGCATAACTGCAGGAGGTGATTTCCTAGGTCTTTATGATCAAAAAAGTTCATATAAACATGTGTGCGATTTTGGACGGTTACGGAGTTATGACCGCTTTTATCATTCTCATACACGCCCTCGTGTGAACCGCGTCTGTCAGCTGGCGGGTCGCTATTTTTAGCCAGCCACAGACAGAGCGTTCTCGTTATCTCGACACTTGAGAGCTACCTAAGGCGAGGTGGGTTGGTATGTCCGGCGCGGTTCACAACCGAGCGGCAGCCTGTGTTGCGGCCGGCGGTGACATTTTCGAAAATCAGCTTTAAGCATCAATCAATTCAAATTAAAGGTAATTTCACGAAGTTAACTTTACATTCATACTTTAAATGTATCATGTATTATGCTGGTTTATTATTTTGTTCCGTTTATTGTCAGTAATCCTTACCTTCTATTCTGAGTTTAAAACGGTCATAACTCCGAAACCGTCGAAAATCGACAATGTTTATATGAACTTTTTTGATCACAAAGACCTAGGAAATCACCTCCTGCAGTTATGCCCTATAGTCGTGAAACACCCTGCATATAGATCCACATCTTCTTGACCTCGGCACTAGATGGAGGTGAGTGGTCAGCTTAAAGCTCCGGCCGCTTTACTCGCGCAGAAAGAGTCCCCGGTACCAATTGGATAGGCTGGATAGGCTCCAGAATCGGTCCGGGCAGCGTGGAGAATAGAAAATTCTTGACCCTACTTGGACTCGAACTCCGACCCCTCTGTCTTCCATCCCGTAGCCAGTCGCTATACCGACTGCGCTACTCCCCGTTACCAGTTAACGAGGACTGAGGTGTGGAAGGAGCCACACAAGTGAAAGTGCCGTCAGTCGAAGCACAGACATGGTCGGTGTGAGGGCGCTATCTCTGCTTCTTCTGGTCTGTCGCGGCGTCACCTGCACCGGGACGCGGCGGATACAGGAGACGCTGGATGTGTTTGATCTCAACAGACTGATCGTCGGTTGGCGGGGAAATGTGACGTCAGAGTGCGGCGATGACATCACAAGTCTCCTGTCTGGTCTGGGCAACGGCACTTTGTGGGCAAATAAGAGTAAGTACAGGAGAACCTTCGTACAGAGGTCACGGTCAGATGTTTCCGCTGTAGAAAGGTGTAGGAACGTGGAACACAAGACACAAACTGCATCGGCTTGGTGGTTACCATTTCTGTTCTGTATGCATGAAGTCCCAAGTTCGAATCGAGGTCCAGAGACGGGCTATCATGAGATTATTCCAAGCTTTTCCTCAGTACCCTCTCAAAATCATATGAGTGCTTTAAATTGCCCGCGACATATTCGTTCCATGTTCTCCCCATTTCAGTGTTCGTAATTATCTGATCATCGCATTCAAAGCCAAATGACATGCAGCTGATAAAAAAGGTATAGCCCTGTGCTTAATTAAGCGCTATGAAATGACATATTTTTGACCTCGGCATTAGATGGAGATGAGTGGTCAGCTTAACGCCCTGGCCGCTTTTTCCTTATTTTCCTTGATATATCGTAAATGAAATTTATATTTGTATAAAAATTGAAAGTAATTTCTTTTTTTAAATAAATTAAAGCGAAGGGGTCAGTATCCACCATTGCCTGTCTGTACCAAGAACCTTAAATTATTTAGTCCTCTAATCCCTTTGAAATGGGCCACGACCGATTCCTTTCACATCGTTTCAGATCCATCATTACCATTCGACGTTAAACACAGCGTCCATAAATAAAGCACAAATAAATAATGTTGTATCTTAAATGATTCATTACTTATGTAACTACATGCCTTGAATTTTGTTTGTTAACTTCGCTATAGCAGATCGGCAGGCGCCTGTAAGTCGCAGGTCGCACTATCGGAAATTTATCGGCTGTCACTGTTTGAGGTGCGTCTCACAGACATCAACGCATTCCGCAGAGGCGCGAAGAGAGTGTCAGGAGACGAGAAAGTGGCTGCGCGTGTAGTGCGAACAAAGTCACCGCACATATCCCAAGCAGTCGACCTGTTAGCACCCCTTCCTAGCGGATACTCGCTAAGACAACGAAAGCAGCGATCCTGTCATCAGAACTCCTGTATCCATGAGATTCCCGCTCGAATTCCGACAGTGTCTCAAGACAAATAACAATAGTACCTTGAGGAATACCACGACCTTACCCGACATACACTTCCCAACTCACAGTTCATAATCGTCGTGTCATTCAAACTATATAATCTCTCCAATGGACAAAATTTCATTGCCCAATAAGAAACAATCTGATATAACGCGCAAATTTAATCAATAAATCATTGATTTCAACCTACATGTTTCGATTATTAGGCCATCCTAAGGATTACCCACCACACTGGAAAAATATATAAATTTTACAATTCATTACCTGTTACAAAACCAATTTTAACAATCTGTGTAAGAACGCTGCGCGTAGTTTGTCACATACGACTGACCTTGGATCTCTTCTCTTGGAAACCACAGCGATTGTTCCTCAGTGGACAGCTGTTTGTTACCGAATACCGAACAAAAACGTAACCCGTCGGACCAGTAAAGCTAGTTTTAACGGACATTATATTTCGCTTGGATACCGCCTATGCAGATAACATGGGGGGGGGGGCGGAGGAGGAAAGACGTTCTCCGTACATTACTGAAATTTAACCCAAATAGTCGGCCGTTTTCGAGAAAATCGCCATGTTGTTTTGAGGGAGCTATCTGAAGGGTTCCTGTTCCTGTAGCAGTGATGTTCATATTCACCAGGGGTCTGAAAACGTGTAGATCCCTCAAAATGTTGACGTCGACTTATTTCATTGTCATAGTTATGTCTCGCACCCCGCATACGAGAAACTTTACGAGACGATTCGTCGCTACGGTCATGTCTAGAACAATAAAATAAACATATTACGACAACTAAGTGATTATATCAATTGATATTTACGATATTTAGCATTTTAGGCATAAATTGTCTGAAAGCAGGAAAGTTAACACAACCCTATATCAGATACACTCGTGGTGGCATGGCTTCGTGTGTAAAATCCCCCAGTTTAGGGGAGAGACCTCAGTGTGAGGAAATATCAATGGAAAAGTGAACTTCACCTCAACTATGGTAGTATTTCACCTGACTCATCAACAGAGTTGATATGTTCGCAATGGTTCCAACTCCACTGCAACACATGTTTAGGTTGAGTTGGAGTTGCACATGACTCATCAACAGAGTTGATATGTTCGCAATGGTTCCAACTCCACTGCAGCACATGTTTAGGTTGATTTGGAGTTGCACCTGACTCATCAACAGAGTTGATATGTTCGCAATGGTTCCAACTCCACTGCAACACATGTTTAGGTTGAGTTGCAGTTGCACATGGCTCGGTGAAGTTTCAGTTGATATTTACTTCAGTTAAGACGTTTCCAAATGCCGGCAGAGCATAAATTGAGAAAAGGACAGTGGTTCGAGCCTGTGACCTCAAGAGATTGGTTACAAAAATCCCGGTCTGAGAAGTAGTAGTAGTACAGAGCGGAAAAACCGGCTCTTCCGAGTTTCTCTGCATTACAGGGTGTCTGCCAAATTCATTGCCGATACGCAAAAAAAAAAAAACAAAACCGGAGGAGAGGAAGGATAAATGAACAGGAAACTGACCAAAAGAAGAAGAGAGCTCTCTCACAGTAGCTTTCACTCGCACAAGAAAATTGAGAGAGCGAGCCCATAATCTCCTTGCATGTGGAACTTTACAGACGTTTCGGAGGAAAATACTCCCTCAGTCTTCAGTGTAGAAGAGTAAGTCGTGCAAGCAAACTAGCAACACCCTAGCATCAACATCACCGAAAAATCCCCAAACAATGTTAGGAATAACAACAATCGTGCTCATCTATGCACGACATTTACCGTTTTTTATAGAACCAGAAGACTTATTACTGTGTTCATAAGAGCCAGCCACTGATCGCTATCCTGAGCCACATGAATCCAATCCATATCACACTCTGTACGCTTCTGACTTTTATTCGGAAGGTACCAGGTTCGAATGTCGCCTAGGATATTGATTATGGTAACGGTCTCGGTTAGCTGCTCGGATGGTGCGTCTAGTTAGACCACGACCATTTCCTTCCAAATTCAATATTCACTTTCATTCTACCATTCTTTACTATCAGAGATATTGACAACGCAGTTAAATAATCTGTAAGCAAATAAATATATACAAGCAAATAAATGCACATATATGCTTAAATTAAGAATAAATAAATGTATAACAAATATACTGAGCAGGTTAGCACAGAGGTAACGTGTCAGATTTGTATTAGGGAGGTACCAGGTTGGAATCTCTATCCGGACACCAAATATCTTGACAGATATTTCATGGTTTTCTCAGTCCCTCCCGGTAAATGCTGGGATAGTACCTCGATTAGTCCACAACGGCGTCCTTCCAAACTCTTTCCATTCCATCATTTGTCAATCACCATGCAGTCCTGATACTGAAAGCGTTATAATATACTCGTAAAAGCACATGCAGACAACAAATACTATATACGCAATAAATATATAAATAATCTAAACATATTTAGGTATTTCATGTGGCGCCCTCCCTTCCGGGTTTCTTCTGATCCCTGTATGCATTACAGGAGTGTCCAAACCGTGATGCCGCGTGTTGGCCGTACCGCTGAACTCCTGGGCGGAAGCAGCTGGCCGACGTAATTTCTCGTACAGTCTGACGTTTCCCCCTGCTATCAAGTGTGAGACAAAATCTGAGTTTCAGATTCGCCATACTTTCCCAGCTGGCTCTGATTGTCCAATGTCGTGTGGGCGAATGTCCTACAGCCATTTCTCTGGATACCTCAACGTACAAAGTCTAGATCATACCAAACATACCGCACAAACACCCCCATATCAGTTTCAAATAATGATTACTTTTATTGTGCATTGTAGTGGGTCTGGAACGGGGTTCACTCAGCCTCGTGAGAATAACTGAGGAGCTATTTCAAGGAAATAGCGGCTCCGGTCTATAAAATCCGAAATTAATGGCCGTGGGGATTCGTTGCGCTGACCACGCGACACCCTCTATCCGCTAAAGTTGGCATTAACTTCGCCGACAAGCGGCGGTCGTTCGTTCGGTATAGTTCGCTTGCGGACTAAAACCACGGAGTTTGTGTCTTTTTGTGCATTAATATACGTTATCAGTAACTGGACTGTATAGCGCCGGTTGGTAGGCTCATTGCTAAATCGGGAAAGATTTGAAAGGAATCGGCTGTGGTTTAATCGAGGTACTACCCTGGCATTTTCCTGGAGGAACTGCGGAAAATCATGACAAAATCTCACGAGAGCTGGTGAGCGGACCGAGCACCTCCCAATACGAGTGGAGCACGTTGACTGATGACAAACCTCTCAATATACACTTACATTTCGTGACGCAATCTTGTTCTCCAGTTGAGGATCTGGAGTTCTTTCCGGCTATCACCACATGCAACAAATACATGTCAGATTCATAACAAATCTCTCATTAGTGGCGTAAAGTGTATGTAAGTGTAAGTAGTCACACTATTAAAATACGAGGAATAAACCAGCTTATGGCTCGGTCAGCATAGTGATGGGTTACGGGTTGGACCCCCGGGGTTCGATTAACGTGAGGGGCCAGACTATTCTCTTATCGATAACGTCCCTACTGGCTCTGGGGCCCACCCAGTCTCCTTTCCAATGGGTATCGGTTGCTGTTCCCCTAGGGGCTAAAGAGGCGGTAACGCGAAGCTGACCACTTCCATCTAGCACCGAGGTCAAGAATTGTGAAGCTATACCTCCACCTCCCCCATACTTCTTCATGACATCTTGCTTAAATTAATTAAGCACAGGGAAATATTTATCTTTTATTCTTGATAAGTAAAGACACAAAGGCCTTACTGCTGGCTTGGGTTATTTTTCGATCCTGAAGATAGAGGCAAAAGGTAATGTAAAGCTGTCCCTGTAACAGGCCGTGAAGGCCCGTAGGGGTGTGAGGGGTCGAGGCCCCCTCATATTTCTAGACAATCGGCTGAGAGACGGCGGTAAGGTTGTAAGACTTACGCGCCGGCCGCCCTTTACCCCCAGGAAGATTCTTGGTACTCATTTCTATTAGAGGCTGAGTCGACCCCAGGGCCATAGCGTGGTTGGAAGGATTAGGTCAATTGAAAAATCCAATGACATCATTGGGAATCGACCCCGCGACCTTCCGGCTTGTAGCATAGTGAGTCAACCAACTACGCTACCGCGTGCCCCCCGAAGATAGAGGCAATACGTTCATACGAAACGTCAGTAAACTTCAACCAGACTTGATTAAGTCATATTTCAGAAGACAGGAGTCTTCTTCCGGTGTCATTGTGTCTCTGGAGAGACTCCACCGCTTCAACGCAAATCACCCCACACGAAAGTGAATCTGACGCCGACGCCGGGTCCACTGAGGCAATTGCGACAAATACGCTTTCTCCTTCCGCGAAAACAAGTGACGCAATGCGAATTCTGCAATTCCAGAAACTACGTGCAGTGTGGGCCTCCACAGGCCGAGAAGTTTGCGAGCTGACGATGTTTCTGACACCCCCTTGAGGAACATGCATTTCAGCACATCGAAGAGCTAAAAAAAGTGTTCAGACTTTAACACTGTAGATAAGTGCTTCACAAATTGTAGTCAGCTGGATGGAACTGGCTTAGGATCTTGTCCAGTGGCGGGCTTTGGTATTAGCGGCGTTGAACCTTCGGGTTCTGCTACCAGAGAGCTAGTTAATTAGTAAGATGGATCTTAGGGAAATGGGTTGTGGGTGGATGGAACTGGCTCAGGATCGTGTCCAGTGTCGTGCTTTGGTATTAGCGGTGTTGAACCTTCGGGTTCTGCTACCAGAGAGCTAGTTAATTAGTAAGATGGATCTTACGGAAATAGGTTGTGAGTGGATGGAACTGGCTCAGGATCGTGTCCAGTTGCTGGCTTTGGTATTAGCGGTGTTGAACCTTCGGGTTCTGCTACCAGAGAGTCAGTTAATTAGTAAGATGGATCTTAGGGAAATGGGTTGTGAGTGGATGGAACTGGCTCAGGATCGTGTCCAGTGGCGGGTTTTGGTATTAGCTGTACCAGCCAGTGCCCACAGCTGAATAGGACTGAAGAACAGTCAACTGGAAGGTCAGATTCCCACGTGCTGTGGGGTTCCCCTTGGTGACCGCTGAGGTGTCTTAGGTCGATCGTCGTTTGTAAACGTGGCCAAACTAAAATATTTCGGAAAAATTAATACGAAAAATTAAACAGATTTGTTTGTTAAGGGGTGTAAAGTTGGCACGAATTCATTAGGTAAATGTGACAATCAAACTAGACACTGCACTGGATCTGAAGCCCTGACGGCGGTGACTATTAAAACTGCTGTTTTCTGCGTCGTAACACCGCGTGGTTAAGTGGGAACTCAATGTTTCAGAGGAACATATTGCCCCTATTCAGGAGGAGCAGTTGGTACGCTCAATTCTGCTTGCTGCTGCGTCATGTTGGTTTCTTGCTTGTCTTATTCTTAGAGCCTGAAGATGGAGGTGAAACACTCCTTCGGATTACACGACGTAACATCCCAGGACACCGCACTCGTTCTGGACTACGAGATAAACCGAAGAAACCTAGTGTAACAAGATTACGGTCTTCTGGTGTGTGACGTCTTGTAGTTTGACTAGTACCGACGTTTCAGAAGGGTAGAACCTAACCTGGCCGACCACAGTGGCCGCGCGGTCTAAGGCATGAACTGTCTTCGCTCGCGCGAACGTTGGGATCGTGGGTTCGAATCTCACTCAAGGCATGGATGTCTGTGTGCTTTTATACTGTGTTTGTGTTGTCCTGCGTGTAGGTAGCGGCCTTACGACATGCTGATCCCCCGTCCAAGGAGTCCTACCGTCTGTGTAAAAAATAACACGAAACTGAAGAAGAGGCCAGGGCCCAAGAAAGGGCTGTAGAACCACTGATGAATGAATCAATGAAAGAGCTTAGCCTGGAGATGAATCTATCCTACCAAAGTAAATGGTACCACTTCTCATAAAACTTACTGTACATTGCTGTAAGAACTGTAAGTCTGCGGTACTTAACAAAGCTTTCGGTGGCTCAGAATATACAGCGTTGGATGATGAGAATGATTGGTGGGTAATAAATTTGAAAGGCTGTGGAAGGAAGCCATACTTGCCTAATTGAAAGGATTAAGCCACCTGGAGGGCGGAGGAACTGAAACAAACCACGTCAGCCAGGATAGCCAGACTTAGGGGGCCGAGACGTGAGCCTGCGACCTGCCGACTCGACAGCGAAGTGCAGTGGCTATTTGAAAACTGAGCTACAGGTCCGTATTTTAACCCTAGAAGTGCCAATTCCAATTCCTACAGTGTCAGGACAAAGGTGAAATGGTTAAGTTGTCCCTGTGTTTAAATGAGCACGACGCCATGAAGACGTGTGGGGGAGTGGGGGTGTAGCTCCACCTTTCATGACCTCGGTATTAGAAGGCCAGGGAAAACACCGCAAACACACGTATTTCTCGGCTATGCAGTTCGGATAAAATGCCAACAGGTGTCACATGCTGTTAGATACAGCGACTGCTGCAAAGTCGAAATTTTCGACACTTGGCACTTGTAGGGTTAAGTAACCTAATTGCAAATTGAGGGTCTTGACAGGATTTAGATCAAGGTTTAGAAATTAGGAAAGAATGAATGCAGGAAGGAAGAATGAATGAAAAGAAGATGGGAAGGAGGGACGGGAAAATAAAGAGAACGAAGAAAGTACAAAAGGAGGAGGAATAGAGGAAGAAGAAGGGGAGAAAGAAGTGGCAGCGGATGGAGAATAAGA
This sequence comes from Cryptotermes secundus, assembly GCF_002891405.2. Lineage (NCBI taxonomy): Eukaryota > Metazoa > Arthropoda > Insecta > Blattodea > Kalotermitidae > Cryptotermes > Cryptotermes secundus. The sequence continues at coordinate 248,436 of NW_019727797.1, read as the reverse complement.
CGATAAAAGGAAAAGAAGGAAGTAATGCAGAACTCGTCACTATGGGTACAGCCAGGCCTTAGACTCGATCCGTGGACCTCCGTGAAGCAAGGCTGTTGTAGATGGGAGTTGCAGCGACACATGCAAAGAAGTACCGCAACAACACAAATCATGCGCAGAAGAAAGCTCTCTGCCTGCCTCGCCATTAGTCAATACTTTCTTCACTATTCGTGCTTGGAAGAGAAATTTCTCTTTTGTTTTTATATAATGGGAAGTCAATAAGACTCTCAGTTCCGGTCACCCGAGACCACGAGGCAAATGAGGTGATTTGTATGTCTTGGTTGGCAAGGAAACGGCACTAAGGACCCTGTTGCGACTTTCAAACACTCGTCAGCGACCGATATTAAACCGAACGATTGTTTTTATCTGTGGTGTAACGCACAGACTAATGCTCGTTGCAAGAATAAGGCACGTAGAACATGATTCAATAAACACGAGTCAAGCTATCGTAATTTAGACCAGGACGTGTCATTGTGGCTATTTCTTGGGTAATTGAATGCCAAGACAATGGCATTTGAAGAACTGAGAAGTTTAGATTACATCAAATGATATGAAATTATACACGTATATGGTGAATTTGAAAGGATGTGGAAGGGAAATGGTCGTGGATTATTACAATGTAAGAACACAACCTAGAAGCAATTAATCCATTCTCTTCTACTAAATTTAAGTGGTCAGGAGCGCTGGTATCATATTGCGCAGTCTCGGGTTCACTTCCAGTGACTTCACATCAGTTCTGTGGTGAACGAAGTGGCACCGGAGCAGGGTTTTACCCTGTTACTGATCATTCCACCATTGTTCCCTGCTCATCTGTCACGGCTCACTAAGGCGTGCGATGACTCTAACCGGGGAGTACATTATCGTGTCCTCGGTATTTAAATTTGTGGCTTCATCTTTGAACCGGCATTTGGCTGATTACCCAATTAGAGAGTTCTAGCTTCAAGCTCCACGATATACCGTAGTTTACAATATTATATTTAAGCATCCTGTTGCACTCCATACGATAAATGATATACTGATACAAATTCCGTCCCAAGTGCAAACAATATATTATGTGTCCTTGCTCTTGTTCCTCTACACTACATGTTTCGGCCTTAGACGGCCATCATCAGGTGTATAACACTCACGTTGCTGTCACATGCACCCAGCCCAAAATTTAACATTTAAAACACTTTCCTTATTGAAGAAAGTCGTCTTCTGGGATTTTGCACCGTGTATATGTGGTGTTAACCGACGTTCCTCCGAAACGTCG